>NW_026870131.1:12500-27500 GCF_963584025.1 Labrus mixtus
TCACATGTCCAAAAATTCAGCCAGAATCAAGGGCATGACATCTTTAAAAGGCCCCTTTCTGCACACAATAATGGCTTACGGCCATACCACCCTGAACACGCCCGATGTCGTCCGATCTCGGAAGCTAAGCAGGGTCGGGCCTGGTTAGTACTTGGATGGGAGACTGCCTGTGGAATACCAGATGCTGTAAGCTGTTTCATTTTTTTGATCATATGTTTTTTTTTTATGATAGAGAGACATATTCACATGTCCAAAAATTCAGCCAGAATCAAGGGCATGACATCTTTAAAAGGCCCCTTTCTGCACACAATAATGGCTTACGGCCATACCACCCTGATCTCATCCGATCTCGGAAGATAAGCATGGTCGGGCCTGGTTAGTACTTGGATGGGAGACCGCCTGGGAATACCAGGTGCTGTAAGCTTTTTCATTTCTTTGATCATATGTTTTTCTTATCATATAGAGACATATTCACATGTCCAAAAATTCAGCCAGAATCAAGGGCATGACATCTTTAAAAGGCCCCTTTCTGCACACAATAATGGCTTACGGCCATACCACCCTGAACACGCCCCTTTTGCTGTCAGAGTTTGTGTGGTGCTGAAGGAGAGCTGACGTGTCAGTACTGAGCAGGACAGCTGGACTAATTTGTTTGTTTTTTGGATGCGCTTTGGATTTATTTAAATACCTCAGATTTTGAGTGAATGTCCCCCAGCAGTCACTGACTGTTAGGGGGATCGTTTTTCTTTTCACCTTTTTTTCCTGTTTTTTTTCCACAATTTTGTGAAGAATTTTTGTTTTTTGTGAATGTTTGCTCGTATGTCGCGAGCAAACTCACACGGACGGATCACAAAGATGACAGGACCACGGACTGGAGAGATGGAAAAAGGAAAAGAGAACGGACAACAACGTGAACAAACAAACATGGCACTGAAACAAAGGAATGGATTAAACGACAACGAGAAGAACGACGGACAAAAAGGACGGATGAAAACGGCAAATGAAACAGGGAACGGAATGGATGACGGAGAGAGAGGAAGAGAGAGGAGCGGCGGGCTGATTGCTCCGCATGCAGAGAATGGGAGAGGTGGCGAGAGAGCAGAAAAAGAGGAAGCAAAAGTGTCTTTTGAGAGAAAACTAACACTAAACATTGAAATGGTGGGAGACAAAGTTCCTCTAAATCACGTCATGAGCAACATAAAAATGATCTGTGGGGGCCTGCTGGCGTGCAGAACCCTGGGACCTGAAAAACTGGAGGTGACGGTGAGCAACATTAAAGGAAAGGAAAGGCTGCTGGATGGATTTAAAATCGGAGAGACCAGAGTCGTGGCGAGAGAACTAAATAATGATGAGCTGGTGGTGTCTTTTTTAAACCTGCCAGCGTATATCACAGATGAAGAAATAGTTTGGAAGCTGACGGGATGGGGAGTGAAACCGACATCACCAATAAAACGCAGAATGTGGCCTGGAACAATGATAGCTGACGGAACGAGGTTTGTCCGGGTCAGATTTAATGACCAGGTACAGTCACTCCCTTACTCCACAAAGTTTAACACTGTGATGGGGAACGAATACTTTAGAGTAATACATGATAGACAACAAAAAGTGTGCAGGATGTGCATCCAGCCGGGACACATCCTGAGAGAGTGTCCAGAATTTATGTGCCACAACTGTGGGGTGCAGGGACACTTTGCGCTAGAGTGCAGCGCGAACAGCACAAAATGCACAAACTGTAAAAAAAGAGAAAATGAATGTGAGTGTGAGAACGGAGAGGAAAGCAAGAACGAGGTGGAGGAGGTGTACGAGGATGAAGACGAGGCGGAGGAGGTGTACGAGGAGGAGGCGGAGGAGAAGGAGGTGATCGGAGCAAGCAGGAAGGAGATCAGAGAAGACGAGAACAGTGACGGAGAAATGGAGCAGAGCGGAGAGAGCGGAGGAGAACGGGCGTCAGAGTGCGAGCTGGAGACGCCGGAGCTGGCTGGAGAGGGAGGACAGCAGAAGCAGCGAAAAACGAGCGAGAGAGGGAAAAAAGGAGACGGAAGGGACGTGGCAGAAGACCCGGGGGTAAGCATGAGCACAGAGGGGAGGGAGATGCCTGAGAGTGGTGTTGGACAGGCGGGAGGGAGAAAAATCACGCTAAATAATACGGGTAAAAGCACCAGTCCCAATGAAACGGACAGCGAAATGGATGTGAGTGAACTGGCGAGTGCGCAAAAAAGACTAAGTCTTGGACAACGAAAAAAGTTGGTGAAAAAATTGAAATGTAAGGACAAATAATGACTGACAATAACCCCTGTAAATCCGTTTTTTTTGTTTTTATTTTTATGATAATGGCCTTTAATTTATTTTCGATAAACGTGAATGGACTAAGGAACAAAGAAAAAAGACATGCGATTCTCTCCTTGCAGAATGACGTTTTGTGCCTGCAGGAGACCAGGTGGGATGATTCCCTGGTGGAAGACATAAAAAAAGACTTTGTGGGCCATATTTTCTGCTCCAATGGCACGTCGAGGGTGAGAGGAGTGGCGGTTTTAGTCAAAACGGGTCGGGTAACAGGGGTAAATTTGGTTTATGGAGACAAAGAAGGAAGAATAATAGTAATAGACTGTGTGTATGAAACGAAAAATATAAGAATCATAAATATATATGCACCGAATGGAGAAAAAGAAAGGAAAACATTCTTCATTGCAATAAGCAAATGGTGGGAAAGGAATTGTATAATAATCGGTGACTTTAATGTGGCGATGACACCCACCGATGTGTCAAAAAATAATGTGTTTAAGGGGGATGTGAGCAGGGGGACACTTAAAGATATAATGATAACGAAACAATGCATTGATATTTGGAGATTGCTACATCCATGGGAGAGAGTGTTCTCCAGGAGACAAATTGTACTGAATAGATTAAAACAATCTAGAATAGATTATGCTTTGGTGACATGCGAGGTAGTGAGGTGGATTAAAGAAGTTGAATATAAAACTAATATGTGGAGCGATCACGCTGGAATAGAAATCACGTTTAGAAAAGAAACGAATGTACGTAAAGGAGGGATATGGTGCTTTAATGCAAGCTTGCTGGATGATGGAATGTTTGTGAAAAGTATGGAAAGATTGTTGAATGATGTGGGATATGAGTGGAATGAGAGTGAAGATATGAATGTGTGGTGGGATAGTGTAAAAGTCAGAATTAAAAAAAAGTGTATCAATTATAGTAAAGAGAAAAAGTGGAGAGAAAATAGAAAGGAAGAGAATTTGAGAAAACAACTAAGTGAGGAAATAGCATCGCTTGACAGTGTAGATAATGTAGATGTCGAAAAATACATACATTTAAAAGAACAGTTGGGAGTGATTGAACTTAAAAAGAGTAGGGGTGCAGCCATTAGGAGTAAAATACAATATATGTATGAGGGGGAGAGGAGTACAGCCTTTTTTTTAGGTCTGGAAAAACAAAAACAAAAAAGAACAGAAATAAACGAATTATTAAATGAAGCAGGTAAAAGTGTGACAGATAAAAAGGGAATTTTAGAAATAGTAAAGGGCTATTATGAAAGCCTGTTTTCGAGACAGGAGTGTGATAGCGTGAGTGTGAACAGAGCTTTGGGTGCCTTAAAGAAAAAACTAAGCGAGGACGATAAAATGTGGTGTGATTGTGAGTTTACAGAGGGAGAAATCAGAAGTGCTTTAGAGGGGTTAAACAAAAACAAAAGTCCTGGGAGCGATGGCCTAACTGCGGAATTCTACCAAGCTTTCAAAGAGCAGCTGGTGCCCTTGGTGAACAAATTGAGTAAATATATGGAAAAAGTGAAACATATACCAAAAAGTTTAGGGGAAGGGGTGGTTACTATTTTTTACAAAAACAAGGGGGACAATAAAAATCTGGACAACTACAGACCAATCAGCCTACTCAACACAGACTACAAAATCATAGCGAAAACAATAGCCAATAGAATCAGGGAGGTAATAGGAACAATCATAGAACAAACACAATCATACAGTATACCAAACAGAGACATAGCAGACTCAATCATTTCAATAAAACAGACGGTCAGGGATATGGAAGGGGAGGGGGGAATATGGCTAGGGATTGATTTAAATAAAGCTTTTGACAGAGTAGATCACGGGTTCATGGGGAAGGTGTTAGAGAAGTTTGGATTCGGGGAGAGAATGAGAGAATGGATAAATATGTTGTATACAGGAGCGGAAAGCAAGATAAAATGTAACGGGGAACTAACTGATTCTTTTAAAATATCAAGGTCAGTGAGACAAGGATGTCCGATGTCAGCGCTGTTGTACAGCTTGGTAGCAGAGCCGCTGGCAGCACTGATATCGGAAGACGTAAACATAAAAGGTATAGGTAAGGAAAACGTAAAAATAATACAGTATGCAGATGACGTGAATATAATGGTAAAAGGAGAGGAGGATATAGAATTGATATTAAAACATGTACAAACTTATGAAAGAGCATCTGGGGCAAAAGTAAATGAAAATAAGTCAGAAATTATGTTACTAGGTAAGGAATCCAATCTAGTTAATAAGTGGGGATTTAAAACGGTGTGTGAGAGAAGAAAAGTGTTGGGAGTGAATATGGGGAAAAATGAGAATGAATGTGATGATGTAACATGGAAAGAGGTGGTGGGTAAAATTAAAAAAACATTGAATTTGTGGAAAGCGAGGGGTCTATTGTTGAGAGGAAGGGTAGCCGTAACAAATGCTCTCGTGTTGTCCAAAGTGAATCATGCGCTGAGTACTTGTACGCTTCCGGACTGGGCCTTTAAGGAGATTTCAAAGACCATTAGGGACTTTATTTGGAAAAACAAAGCAGCGAGTATAGCTCACAAAACAATAATAGGGGCTAAAGATCAGGGGGGGCTAGCTTTGATTGATTTACTTACAAAAAAAGTAGCACTAAGAGTCAAATTGATAGGCAAATTTATGGACCAGAACCGGAACGTAGTTTGGAAAAACCACTTCAAACAATATCTGTGCAGTTTTGGACTCTACAACGAGGACAACCTGTACCAGATCAATAACCTGGATTCATTTAAACACTTGCCACGGTTTTTCCAGGAAGTACTCAGTGCGTGGTATCAGGTTTCATCCTGGACTGTACCAGAGTGCGGAACGAGAGGGTCAGTGCTACGACTGCCCTTCCTCTCGAGCCCGTATTTTAAAAATGGGGAGAGGGTAATTAAGTGTGAAGCTATGTCGAAAGCGGGATATATTAGAATAAGGGATTTACTGAACTGTGGGGGGGATTTTGATTTACAAATGGTGGTGAGGGGTTTAAAAAATAAAGGGTGTGTGTGCAGAAAGGATGTGATTGAGAGAGTGTTTGCAAATGTAAAATTGTCTTTGTCGAGCGAATGGGAAAAATTAATCAAAGAGAAGGAGGGAGTGATGCAGGACGATGTGGGGGGGATCTCCCTGTGCCTAGGGGAGAAGAAACACAACATTACAGATGTCACTACAAAAATTTGGTATAGGTGCGCAATCACACATAGAATACAGAAACCCACATCCGAAGTAAAATGGACAGACACATACCCGGACATAACAAGCAACATGATATGGAAGAACATTAACATTCCGCATACACCACATGCAATATTTGACCTAGATTTTAAACTGAGGCACAGGAGGATCTTCACCTGCATCGTCCTGCATCAGATCCATAAGGAGAGGTATGAAAGAAAGTGTTGTGTATGTGAAAGTACGGATGAGGATTTAATACATTTGTTTGTTACGTGTGGGGAATTGGTTTATTTTTGGGGAAAAATAAGAGAAATGTTGGGGAAATGCAGTAAGAATGAGTGTTGGAATGAAAGGGGGTGGGAATTGTCGGTGTTGTTGGGGGTGGGAACAAAACAAAAAAATCACAATGTAATGAATATAATTTTGGCTTTTGCAAGAAAAGCGGTTTTTAACAGAAGGAATTATGCACTGTATGAAAGTAAGAAAATGAATGTGTGGAGAATGTTTGTGAATGAATGGAAAGCACATCTTAAATTGTTGTACATAGCGAATGAGAGTGAGTTTGTGAGAATGTTTGTGGAAGGTGCGAATGTGTGTAGAGTAAATGAGGAGGGAATTATGTGGGATGTCTAAATTATTTTGTTTTTGTTTTTTTGGTACGAGGGCTTCTTTTTTGGTCATGGGGAAAATGGGTGATTTGATTTGGTGTTTTTTTTTTTTTTTTCTCAGTGGTTTTTTGAGAATACTGTGGGGTTTTTGTATGTTTTTGTGGTTTGTTTTCAGAGGGGTGTTTGCTTTGGGGGAGGGACTCAGAAGAGTTGTCATGAGTTGGGGGTATCAGGGGTGGTTGGAGTTTTTTTTTTTCTGATGCTATGTTTTTATTGTTTTTAGGGTGCCGTTTGCGTCAGAGGGGAGGTTTAATTTAGAGGGTGTATGTATTGTAATAGCATTTGTTGTAAATGATGTGAAAGAATTATAAATGTTTTTGTAATTTTGATAATAAAAGATAAAAAAAAAAAAAAACACGCCCGATCTCGTCAGATCTCGGAAGCTAAGCAGGGTCGGGCCTGGTTAGTACTTGGATGGGAGACCGCCTGGGAATACCAGGTGCTGTAAGCTTTTTCATTTTTTTGATCATATGTTTTTTTTTATCATATAGAGACATATTCACATGTCCAAAAATTCAGCCAGAATCAAGGGTATGACATCTTTAAAAGGCCCCTTTCTGCACGCAATAATGGCTTACGGCCATACCACCCTGAACACGCCCCTTTTGCTGTCAGAGTTTGTGTGGTGCTGAAGGAGAGCTGACGTGTCAGTACTGAGCTGGACAGCTGGACTAATTTGTTTGTTTTTTGGATGCGCTTTGGATTTATTTAAATACCTCAGATTGTGAGTGAATGTCCCCCAGCAGTCACTGACTGTTAGGGGGATCGTTTTTCTTTTCACCTTTTTTCCTGTTTTTTTTCCACAATTTTGTGAAGAATTTTTGTTTTTTGTGAATGTTTGCTCGTATGTCGCGAGCAAACTCACACGGACGGATCACAAAGATGACAGGACCACGGACTGGAGAGATGGAAAAAGGAAAAGAGAACGGACAACAACGTGAACAAACAAACATGGCACTGAAACAAACGAATGGTTTTAACGACAACGAGAAGAACGACGGACAAAAAGGACGGATGAAAACGGCAAATGAAACAGGGAACGGAATGGATGACGGAGAGAGAGGAAGAGAGAGGAGCGGCGGGCTGATTGCTCCGCATGCAGAGAATGGGAGAGGTGGCGAGAGAGCAGAAAAAGAGGAAGCAAAAGTGTCTTTTGAGAGAAAACTAACACTAAACATTGAAATGGTGGGAGACAAAGTTCCTCTAAATCACGTCATGAGTAACATAAAAATGATCTGTGGGGGCCTGCTGGCGTGCAGAACCCTGGGACCTGAAAAACTGGAAGTGACGGTGAGCAACATTAAAGGAAAGGAAAGGCTGCTGGATGGATTTAAAATCGGAGAGACCAGAGTCGTGGCGAGAGAACTAAATAATGATGAGCTGGTGGTGTCTTTTTTAAACCTGCCAGCGTATATAACACAGATGAAGAAATAGTTTGGAAGCTGACGGGATGGGGAGTGAAACCGACATCACCAATAAAACGCAGAATGTGGCCTGGAACAATGATAGCTGACGGAACGAGGTTTGTCCGGGTCAGATTTAATGACCAGGTACAGTCACTCCCTTACTCCACAAAGTTTAACACTGTGATGGGGAACGAATACTTTAGAGTAATACATGATAGACAACAAAAAGTGTGCAGGATGTGCATCCAGCCGGGACACATCCTGAGAGAGTGTCCAGAAGTTATGTGCCACAACTGTGGGGTGCAGGGACACTTTGCGCGAGAGTGCAGCGCGAACAGCACAAAATGCACAAACTGTAAAAAAAGAGAAAATGAATGTGAGTGTGTGAACGGAGAGGAAAGCAAGAACGAGGTGGAGGAGGTGTACGAGGA
Source organism: Labrus mixtus (assembly GCF_963584025.1). Classification (NCBI taxonomy): domain Eukaryota; kingdom Metazoa; phylum Chordata; class Actinopteri; order Labriformes; family Labridae; genus Labrus; species Labrus mixtus. The sequence goes on from NW_026870131.1 coordinate 20,477, forward strand.
TGAAGACGAGGCGGAGGAGGTGTACGAGGAGGAGGCGGAGGAGAAGGAGGTGATCGGAGCAAGCAGGAAGGAGATCAGAGAAGACGAGAACAGTGACGGAGAAATGGAGCAGAGCGGAGAGAGCGGAGGAGAACGGGCGTCAGAGTGCGAGCTGGAGACGCCGGAGCTGGCTGGAGAGGGAGGACAGCAGAAGCAGCGAAAAACGAGCGAGAGAGGGAAAAAAGGAGACGGAAGGGACGTGGCAGAAGACCCGGGGGTAAGCATGAGCACAGAGGGGAGGGAGATGCCTGAGAGTGGTGTTGGACAGGCGGGAGGGAGAAAAATCACGCTAAATAATACGGGTAAAAGCACCAGTCCCAATGAAACGGACAGCGAAATGGATGTGAGTGAACTGGCGAGTGCGCAAAAAAGACTAAGTCTTGGACAACGAAAAAAGTTGGTGAAAAAATTGAAATGTAAGGACAAATAATGACTGACAATAACCCCTGTAAATCCGTTTTTTTTGTTTTTATTTTTATGATAATGGCCTTTAATTTATTTTCGATTAACGTGAATGGACTAAGAAACAAAGAAAAAAGACATTCGATTCTTTCCTTGCAGAATGACGTTTTGTGCCTGCAGGAGACCAGGTGGGATGATTCCCTGGTGGAAGACATAAAAAAAGACTTTGTGGGCCATATTTTCTGCTCCAATGGCATGTCGAGGGCGAGAGGAGTGGCGGTTTTAGTCAAAACGGGTCGGGTAACAGGGGTAAATTTGGTTTATGGAGACAAAGAAGGAAGAATAATAGTAATAGACTGTGTGTATGAAACGAAAAATATAAGAATCATAAATATATATGCACCGAATGGAGAAAAAGAAAGGAAAACGTTCTTCATTGCAATAAGCAAATGGTGGGAAAGGAATTGTATAATAATCGGTGACTTTAATGTGGCAATGACACCCACCGATGTGTCAAAAAATAATGTGTTTAAAGGGGATGTAAGCAGGGGGACACTTAAAGATATAATGATAACGAAACAATGCATTGATATTTGGAGATTGCTACATCCATGGGGGAGGGTGTTCTCCAGGAGACAAATTGTACTAAATAGATTAAAACAATCTAGAATAGATTATGCTTTGGTGACATGCGAGGTAGTGAGGTGGATTAAAGAAGTTGAATATAAAACTAATATGTGGAGCGATCACGCTGGAATAGAAATCACGTTTAGAAAAGAAACGAATGTACGTAAAGGAGGGATATGGTGCTTTAATGCAAGCTTGCTGGATGATGGAATGTTTGTGAAAAGTATGGAAAGATTGTTGAATGATGTGGGATATGAGTGGAATGAGAGTGAAGATATGAATGTGTGGTGGGATAGTGTAAAAGTCAGAATTAAAAAAAAGTGTATCAATTATAGTAAAGAGAAAAAGTGGAGAGAAAATAGAAAGGAAGAGAATTTGAGAAAACAACTAAGTGAGGAAATAGCATCGCTTGACAGTGTAGATAATGTAGATGTCGAAAAATACATACATTTAAAAGAACAGTTGGGAGTGATTGAACTTAAAAAGAGTAGGGGTGCAGCCATTAGGAGTAAAATACAATATATGTATGAGGGGGAGAGGAGTACAGCCTTTTTTTTAGGTCTGGAAAAACAAAAACAAAAAAGAACAGAAATAAACGAATTATTAAATGAAGCAGGTAAAAGTGTGACAGATAAAAAGGGAATTTTAGAAATAGTAAAGGGCTATTATGAAAGCCTGTTTTCGAGACAGGAGTGTGATAGCGTGAGTGTGAACAGAGCTTTGGGTGCCTTAAAGAAAAAACTAAGCGAGGACGATAAAATGTGGTGTGATTGTGAGTTTACAGAGGGAGAAATCAGAAGTGCTTTAGAGGGGTTAAACAAAAACAAAAGTCCTGGGAGCGATGGCCTAACTGCGGAATTCTACCAAGCTTTCAAAGAGCAGCTGGTGCCCTTGGTGAACAAATTGAGTAAATATATGGAAAAAGTGAAACATATACCAAAAAGTTTAGGGGAAGGGGTGGTTACTATTTTTTACAAAAACAAGGGGGACAATAAAAATCTGGACAACTACAGACCAATCAGCCTACTCAACACAGACTACAAAATCATAGCGAAAACAATAGCCAATAGAATCAGGGAGGTAATAGGAACAATCATAGAACAAACACAATCATACAGTATACCAAACAGAGACATAGCAGACTCAATCATTTCAATAAAACAGACGGTCAGGGATATGGAAGGGGAGGGGGGAATATGGCTAGGGATTGATTTAAATAAAGCTTTTGACAGAGTAGATCACGGGTTCATGGGGAAGGTGTTAGAGAAGTTTGGATTCGGGGAGAGAATGAGAGAATGGATAAATATGTTGTATACAGGAGCGGAAAGCAAGATAAAATGTAACGGGGAACTAACTGATTCTTTTAAAATATCAAGGTCAGTGAGACAAGGATGTCCGATGTCAGCGCTGTTGTACAGCTTGGTAGCAGAGCCGCTGGCAGCACTGATATCGGAAGACGTAAACATAAAAGGTATAGGTAAGGAAAACGTAAAAATAATACAGTATGCAGATGACGTGAATATAATGGTAAAAGGAGAGGAGGATATAGAATTGATATTAAAACATGTACAAACTTATGAAAGAGCATCTGGGGCAAAAGTAAATGAAAATAAGTCAGAAATTATGTTACTAGGTAAGGAATCCAATCTAGTTAATAAGTGGGGATTTAAAACGGTGTGTGAGAGAAGAAAAGTGTTGGGAGTGAATATGGGGAAAAATGAGAATGAATGTGATGATGTAACATGGAAAGAGGTGGTGGGTAAAATTAAAAAAACATTGAATTTGTGGAAAGCGAGGGGTCTATTGTTGAGAGGAAGGGTAGCCGTAACAAATGCTCTCGTGTTGTCCAAAGTGAATCATGCGCTGAGTACTTGTACGCTTCCGGACTGGGCCTTTAAGGAGATTTCAAAGACCATTAGGGACTTTATTTGGAAAAACAAAGCAGCGAGTATAGCTCACAAAACAATAATAGGGGCTAAAGATCAGGGGGGGCTAGCTTTGATTGATTTACTTACAAAAAAAGTAGCACTAAGAGTCAAATTGATAGGCAAATTTATGGACCAGAACCGGAACGTAGTTTGGAAAAACCACTTCAAACAATATCTGTGCAGTTTTGGACTCTACAACGAGGACAACCTGTACCAGATCAATAACCCGGATTCATTTAAACACTTGCCACGGTTTTTCCAGGAAGTACTCAGTGCGTGGTATCAGGTTTCATCCTGGACTGTACCAGAGTGCGGAACGAGAGGGTCAGTGCTACGACTGCCCTTCCTCTCGAGCCCGTATTTTAAAAATGGGGAGAGGGTAATTAAGTGTGAAGCTATGTCGAAAGCGGGATATATTAGAATAAGGGATTTACTGAACTGTGGGGGGGATTTTGATTTACAAATGGTGGTGAGGGGTTTAAAAAATAAAGGGTGTGTGTGCAGAAAGGATGTGATTGAGAGAGTGTTTGCAAATGTAAAATTGTCTTTGTCGAGCGAATGGGAAAAATTAATCAAAGAGAAGGAGGGAGTGATGCAGGACGATGTGGGGGGGGATCTCCCTGTGCCTAGGGGAGAAGAAACACAACATTACAGATGTCACTACAAAAATTTGGTATAGGTGCGCAATCACACATAGAATACAGAAACCCACATCCGAAGTAAAATGGACAGACACATACCCGGACATAACAAGCAACATGATATGGAAGAACATTAACATTCCGCATACACCACATGCAATATTTGACCTAGATTTCAAACTGAGGCACAGGAGGATCTTTACCTGCATCGTCCTGCATCAGATCCATAAGGAGAGGTATGAAAGAAAATGTTGTGTATGTGAAAGTACGGATGAGGATTTAATACATTTGTTTGTTACGTGTGGGGAATTGGTTTATTTTTGGGGAAAAATAAGAGAAATGTTGGGGAAATGCAGTAAGAATGAGTGTTGGAATGAAAGGGGGTGGGAATTGTCGGTGTTGTTGGGGGTGGGAACAAAACAAAAAAATCACAATGTAATGAATATAATTTTGGCTTTTGCAAGAAAAGCGGTTTTTAACAGAAGGAATTATGCACTGTATGAAAGTAAGAAAATGAATGTGTGGAGAATGTTTGTGAATGAATGGAAAGCACATCTTAAATTGTTGTACATAGCGAATGAGAGTGAGTTTGTGAGAATGTTTGTGGAAGGTGCGAATGTGTGTAGAGTAAATGAGGAGGGAATTATGTGGGATGTCTAAATTATTTTGTTTTTGTTTTTTTGGTACGAGGGCTTCTTTTTTGGTCATGGGGAAAATGGGTGATTTGATTTGGTGTTTTTTTTTTTTTTTTCTCAGTGGTTTTTTGAGAATACTGTGGGGTTTTTGTATGTTTTTGTGGTTTGTTTTCAGAGGGGTGTTTGCTTTGGGGGAGGGACTCAGAAGAGTTGTCATGAGTTGGGGGTATCAGGGGTGATTTGAGTTTTTTTTTTCTGATGCTATGTTTTTATTGTTTTTAGGGTGCCGTTTGCGTCAGAGGGGAGGTTTAATTTAGAGGGTGTATGTATTATAATAGCATTTGTTGTAAATGATGTGAAAGAATTATAAATGTTTTTGTAATTTTGATAATAAAAGATAAAAAAAAAAAAAAAAACACGCCCGATCTCATCTGATCTCGGAAGCTAAGCAGGGTCGGGCCTGGTTAGTACTTGGATGGGAGACCGCCTGGGAATAACAGGTGCTGTAAGCTTTTTCATTTTTTTTGATCATATGTTTTTTTTATCATATAGAGACATATTCACATGTCCAAAAATTCAGCCAGAATCAAGGGCATGACATCTTTAAAAGGCCCCTCTCTGCACACAGTAATGGCTTATGGCCGTACCACCCTGAACTCGTCCGATCTTGGAAGCTAAGCAGGGTGGGGCCTGTTTAGTACTTGAATGGGAGACCGCCTGGGAATACCAGGTGCTGTAAGCTTTTTCATTTTTTTGATCATATGTTTTTTTTTATCATATAGAGACATATTCACATGTCCTAAAATTCAGCCAGAATCAAGGGCATGACATCTTTAAAAGGCCCCTTTCTGCACACAATAATGGCTTACGGCCATACAACCCTGAACTCATCCAATCTTGGAAGCTAAGCAGGGTCGGGCCTGGTTACTAGTTGGATGGGAGACTGCCTGGGAATACCAGGTGCTGTAAGCTTTTTCATTTTTTTGATCATACGTTTTTTTTTTATCATATAGAGACATATTCACATGTCCAAAAATTCAGCCAGAATCAAGGGCATGACATCTTTAAAAGGCCCCTTTCTGCACACAATAATGGCTTACGGCCATACCACCCTGAACACGCCCGATCTTGTCTGATCTCGGAAGCTAAGCAGGGTAGGGCCTGGTTAGTACTTGGATGGGAGACCGCCTGGGAATACCAGGTGCTGTAAGCTTTTTCATTTTTTTTGATCATATGATTTTTTTTTATCATATAGAGACATATTCACATGTCCAAAAATTCAGCCAGAATCAAGGGCATGACATCTTTAAAAGGCCCCTTTCTGCATACAATAATGGCTTACAGCCATACCACCCTGAACACGCCCGATCTCGTCCGATCTAGGAAGCTAAGCAGGGTCGGGCCTGGTTAGTACTTGGATGGGAGACCGCCTCGGAATACCAGGTGCTGTAAGCTTTTTCATTTTTTTTGATCATATGTTTTTTTAATCATATAGAGACATATTCACATGTCCAAAAATTCAGCCAGAATCAAGGGCATGACATCTTTAAAAGGCCCCTGTCTGCACACAATAATGGCTTACGGCCATACCACCCTGAACACGCCTGATCTCGTCCGATCTCGGAAGCTAAGCAGGGTAGGTCCTGGTTAGTACTTGGATGGGAGACCTCCTGGGAATACCAGGTGCTGTAAGTTTTTTCATTTTTTTGATCATATGTTTTTTTTTTATCATATAGAGACATATTCACATGTCCAAAAATTCAGCCAGAATCAAGGGCATGACATCTTTAAAAGGCCCCTTTCTGCATACAATAATGGCTTACGGCCATACCACCCTGAACACGCCCGATCTCGTCCGATCTCGGAAGCTAAGCAGGGTCGGGCCTTGTTAGTACTTGGATGGGAGACCGCCTGGGAATACCAGGTGCTGTAAGCTTTTTAATTTTTTTTGATCATATGATTTTTTTTTATCATATAGAGACATATTCACATGTCCAAAAATTCAACCAGAATCAAGGGCATGACATCTTTAAAAGGCCCCTTTCTGCACACAATAATGGCTTACGGTCATACCACCCTGAACTCGTCCGATCTAGTCCGATCTCGGAAGCTATGCAGGGTCGGGCCTGGTTAGTACTTGGATGGGAGACCGCCTGGGAATACCAGGTGCTGTAAGCTTTTTCATTTATTTGATCATATGTTTTTTTTTATCATATAGAGACATATTCACATGTCCAAAAATTCAGCCAGAATCAAGGGCATGATATCTTTAAAAGGCCCCTTTCTGCACACAATAATGGCTTACGGCCATACCACCCTGAACACGCCCGATCTCGTCCGATCTCAGAAGCTAAGCAGGGTCGGGCCTGGTTAGTACTTGGATGGGAGACCTCCTGGGAATACCAGGTGCTGTAAGTTTTTTCATTTTTTTGATCATATGTTTTTTTTTTATCATATAGAGACATATTCACGTGTCCAAAAATTCAGCCAGAATCAAGGGCATGACATCTTTAAAAGGCACCTTTCTGCATACAATAATGGCTTACGGCCATACCACCCTGAACACGCCCGATCTCGTCCGATCTCGGAAGCTAAGCAGGGTCGGGCCTTGTTAGTACTTGGATGGGAGACCGCCTGGGAATACCAGGTGCTGTAAGCTTTTTCATTTTTTTGATCATATGTTTTTTTTTATCATATAGAGACATATTCACATGTCCAAAAATTCAGCCAGAATCAAGGGCATGATATCTTT
>NW_026870131.1:30000-37500 GCF_963584025.1 Labrus mixtus
CGAATACCAGGTGCTGTAAGCTTTTTCATTTTTTTGATCATATGTTTTTTTTTTTATCATATAGAGACATATTCACATGTCCAAAAATTCAGCCAGAATCAAGGGCATAACATCTTTAAAAGGCCCCTGTCTGCACACAATAATGGCTTACGGCCATACCACCCTTAACACGCCCGATCTCGTCCCATCTCGGAAGCTAAGCAGGGTCGGGCCTGGTTAGTACTTGAATGGGAGACCGCCTGGGAATACCAGATGCTGTAAGCTTTTTTTATTTTTTTGATCATATGTTTTTTTTATCATAGAGAGACATATTCACATGTCCACAAATTCAGCCAGAATCAAGGGCATGACATCTTTAAAAGGCCCCTGTCTGCACACAATAATGGCTTACGGCCATACCACCCTGAACACGCCCGATCTCGTCCGATCTCGGAAGCTAAGCAGGGTCGGGCCTGGTTAGTACTTGGATGGGAGACCACCTGGGAATACCAGGTGCTGTAAGCGTTTTCATTTTTTTGATCATATGTTTTTTTTTATCCTATAGAGACATATTCACATGTCCAAAAATTCAGCCAGAATCAAGGGCATGACATCTTTAAAAGGCCCCTGTCTGCACACAATAATGGCTTATGGCCATACCACCCTGAACACGCCTGATCTCGTCCGATCTCGGAAGCTAAGCAGGGTAGGGCCTGGTTAGTACTTGGATGGGAGACCACCTGGGAATACCAGGTGCTGTAAGCTTTTTCATTTTTTTGATCATATGTTTTTTTTTTATCATATAGAGACATATTCACATGTCCAAAAATTCAGCCAGAATCAAGGGCATGACATCTTTAAAAGGCCCCTTTCTGCACACAATAACGGCTTACGGCCATACCACCCTTAACACGCCCGATCTCGTCCGATCTCGGAAACTAAGTAGGGTCGTGCCTGGTTAGTACTTGGATGGGAGACCGCCTGGGAATACCAGACGCTGTAAGCTTTTTCATTTTTTTGATCATATGTTTTTTTTTTATCATATAGAGACATATTCACATGTCCAAAAATTTAGCCAGAATCAAGGGCATGACATCTTTAAAAGGCCCCTTTCTGCACACAATAATGGCTTACGGCCATACCACCCTGAACACGCCCGATCTCGTCAGATCTCGGAAGCTATGCAGGGTCGGACCTGGTTAGTACTTGGATGGGAGACCTCCTGGGAATACCAGGTGCTGTAAGCTTTTTCATTTTTTTGATCATATGTTTTTTTTTTTATCATATAGAGACATATTCACATGTCCACAAATTCAGCCAGAATCAAGGGCATGACATCTTTAAAAGGCCCCTGTCTGCACACATTAATGGCTTACGGCCATACCACCCTGAACACGCCCCTTTTGCTGTCAGAGTTTGTGTGGTGCTGAAGGAGAGCTGACGTGTCAGTACTGAGCAGGACAGCTGGACTAATTTGTTTGTTTTTTGGATGCGCTTTGGATTTATTTAAATACCTCAGATTGTGAGTGAATGTCCCCCAGCAGTCACTGACTGTTAGGGGGATCGTTTTTCTTTTCACCTTTTTTTCCTGTTTTTTTTCCACAATTTTGTGAAGAATTTTTGTTTTTTGTGAATGTTTGCTCGTATGTCGCGAGCAAACTCACACGGACGGATCACAAAGATGACAGGACCACGGACTGGAGAGATGGAAAAAGGAAAAGAGAACGGACAACAACGTGAACAAACAAACATGGCACTGAAACAAAGGAATGGATTAAACGACAACGAGAAGAACGACGGACAAAAAGGACGGATGAAAACGGCAAATGAAACGGGGAACAGAATGGATGACGGAGAGAGAGGAAGAGAGAGGAGCGGCGGGCTGATTGCTCCGCATGCAGAGAATGGGAGAGGTGGCGAGAGAGCAGAAAAAGAGGAAGCAAAAGTGTCTTTTGAGAGAAAACTAACACTAAACATTGAAATGGTGGGAGACAAAGTTCCTCTAAATCACGTCATGAGCAACATAAAAATGATCTGTGGGGGCCTGCTGGCGTGCAGAACCCTGGGACCTGAAAAACTGGAGGTGACGGTGAGCAACATTAAAGGAAAGGAAAGGCTGCTGGATGGATTTAAAATCGGAGAGACCAGAGTCGTGGCGAGAGAACTAAATAATGATGAGCTGGTGGTGTCTTTTTTAAACCTGCCAGCGTATATCACAGATGAAGAAATAGTTTGGAAGCTGACGGGATGGGGAGTGAAACCGACATCACCAATAAAACGCAGAATGTGGCCTGGAACAATGATAGCTGACGGAACGAGGTTTGTCCGGGTCAGATTTAATGACCAGGTACAGTCACTCCCTTACTCCACAAAGTTTAACACTGTGATGGGGAACGAATACTTTAGAGTAATACATGATAGACAACAAAAAGTGTGCAGGATGTGCATCCAGCCGGGACACATCCTGAGAGAGTGTCCAGAATTTATGTGCCACAACTGTGGGGTGCAGGGACACTTTGCGCGAGAGTGCAGCGCGAACAGCACAAAATGCACAAACTGTAAAAAAAGAGAAAATGAATGTGAGTGTGAGAACGGAGAGGAAAGCAAGAACGAGGTGGAGGAGGTGTACGAGGATGAAGACGAGGTGGAGGAGGTGTACGAGGAGGAGGCGGAGGAGAAGGAGGTGATCGGAGCAAGCAGGAAGGAGATCAGAGAAGACGAGAACAGTGACGGAGAAATGGAGCAGAGCGGAGGGAGCGGAGGAGAACGGGCGTCAGAGTGCGAGCTGGAGACGCCGGAGCTGGCTGGAGAGGGAGGACAGCAGAAGCAGCGAAAAACGAGCGAGAGAGGGAAAAAAGGAGACGGAAGGGACGTGGCAGAAGACCCGGGGGTAAGCATGAGCACAGAGGGGAGGGAGATGCCTGAGAGTGGTGTTGGACAGGCGGGAGGGAGAAAAATCACGCTAAATAATACGGGTAAAAGCACCAGTCCCAATGAAACGGACAGCGAAATGGATGTGAGTGAACTGACGAGTGCGCAAAAAAGACTAAGTCTTGGACAACGAAAAAAGTTGGTGAAAAAATTGAAATGTAAGGACAAATAATGACTGACAATAACCCCTGTAAATCCGTTTTTTTTTGTTTTTATTTTTATGATAATGGGCTTTAATTTATTTTCGATAAACGTGAATGGACTAAGGAACAAAGAAAAAAGACATGCGATTCTTTCCTTGCAGAATGACGTTTTGTGCCTGCAGGAGACCAGGTGGGATGATTCCCTGGTGGAAGACATAAAAAAAGACTTTGTGGGCCATATTTTCTGCTCCAATGGCACGTCGAGGGCGAGAGGAGTGGCGGTTTTAGTCAAAACGGGTCGGGTAACAGGGGTAAATTTGGTTTATGGAGACAAAGAAGGAAGAATAATAGTAATAGACTGTGTGTATGAAACGAAAAATATAAGAATCATAAATATATATGCACCGAATGGAGAAAAAGAAAGGAAAACATTCTTCATTGCAATAAGCAAATGGTGGGAAAGGAATTGTATAATAATCGGTGACTTTAATGTGGCGATGACACCCACCGATGTGTCAAAAAATAATGTGTTTAAGGGGGATGTGAGCAGGGGGACACTTAAAGATATAATGATAACGAAACAATGCATTGATATTTGGAGATTGCTACATCCATGGGAGAGGGTGTTCTCCAGGAGACAAATTGTACTGAATAGATTAAAACAATCTAGAATAGATTATGCTTTGGTGACATGCGAGGTAGTGAGGTGGATTAAAGAAGTTGAATATAAAACTAATATGTGGAGCGATCACGCTGGAATAGAAATCACGTTTAGAAAAGAAACGAATGTACGTAAAGGAGGGATATGGTGCTTTAATGCAAGCTTGCTGGATGATGGAATGTTTGTGAAAAGTATGGAAAGATTGTTGAATGATGTGGGATATGAGTGGAATGAGAGTGAAGATATGAATGTGTGGTGGGATAGTGTAAAAGTCAGAATTAAAAAAAAGTGTATCAATTATAGTAAAGAGAAAAAGTGGAGAGAAAATAGAAAGGAAGAGAATTTGAGAAAACAACTAAGTGAGGAAATAGCATCGCTTGACAGTGTAGATAATGTAGATGTCGAAAAATACATACATTTAAAAGAACAGTTGGGAGTGATTGAACTTAAAAAGAGTAGGGGTGCAGCCATTAGGAGTAAAATACAATATATGTATGAGGGGGAGAGGAGTACAGCCTTTTTTTTAGGTCTGGAAAAACAAAAACAAAAAAGAACAGAAATAAACAAATTATTAAATGAAGCAGGTAAAAGTGTGACAGATAAAAAGGGAATTTTAGAAATAGTAAAGGGCTATTATGAAAGCCTGTTTTCGAGACAGGAGTGTGATAGCGTGAGTGTGAACAGAGCTTTGGGTGCCTTAAAGAAAAAACTAAGCGAGGACGATAAAATGTGGTGTGATTGCGAGTTTACAGAGGGAGAAATCAGAAGTGCTTTAGAGGGGTTAAACAAAAACAAAAGTCCTGAGAGCGATGGCCTAACTGCGGAATTCTACCAAGCTTTCAAAGAGCAGCTGGTGCCCTTGGTGAACAAATTGAGTAAATATATGGAAAAAGTGAAACATATACCAAAAAGTTTAGGGGAAGGGGTGGTTACTATTTTTTACAAAAACAAGGGGGACAATAAAAATCTGGACAACTACAGACCAATCAGCCTACTCAACACAGACTACAAAATCATAGCGAAAACAATAGCCAATAGAATCAGGGAGGTAATAGGAACAATCATAGAACAAACACAATCATACAGTATACCAAACAGAGACATAGCAGACTCAATCATTTCAATAAAACAGACGGTCAGGGATATGGAAGGGGAGGGGGGAATATGGCTAGGGATTGATTTAAATAAAGCTTTTGACAGAGTAGATCACGGGTTCATGGGGAAGGTGTTAGAGAAGTTTGGATTCGGAGAGAGAATGAGAGAATGGATAAATATGTTGTATACAGGAGCGGAAAGCAAGATAAAATGTAACGGGGAACTAACTGATTCTTTTAAAATATCAAGGTCAGTGAGACAAGGATGTCCGATGTCAGCGCTGTTGTACAGCTTGGTAGCAGAGCCGCTGGCAGCACTGATATCGGAAGACGTAAACATAAAAGGTATAGGTAAGGAAAACGTAAAAATAATACAGTATGCAGATGACGTGAATATAATGGTAAAAGGAGAGGAGGATATAGAATTAATATTAAAACATGTACAAACTTATGAAAGAGCATCTGGGGCAAAAGTAAATGAAAATAAGTCAGAAATTATTTTACTAGGTAAGGAATCCAATCTAGTTAATAAGTGGGGATTTAAAACGGTGTGTGAGAGAAGAAAAGTGTTGGGAGTGAATATGGGGAAAAATGAGAATGAATGTGATGATATAACATGGAAAGAGGTGGTGGGTAAAATTAAAAAAACATTGAATTTGTGGAAAGCGAGGGGTCTATTGTTGAGAGGAAGGGTAGCCGTAACAAATGCTCTCGTGTTGTCCAAAGTGAATCATGCGCTGAGTACTTGTACGCTTCCGGACTGGGCCTTTAAGGAGATTTCAAAGACCATTAGGGACTTTATTTGGAAAAACAAAGCAGCGAGTATAGCTCACAAAACAATAATAGGGGCTAAAGATCAGGGGGGGCTAGCTTTGATTGATTTACTTACAAAAAAAGTAGCACTAAGAGTCAAATTGATAGGCAAATTTATGGACCAGAACCGGAACGTAGTTTGGAAAAACCACTTCAAACAATATCTGTGCAGTTTTGGACTCTACAACGAGGACAACCTGTACCAGATCAATAACCCGGATTCATTTAAACACTTGCCACGGTTTTTCCAGGAAGTACTCAGTGCGTGGTATCAGGTTTCATCCTGGACTGTACCAGAGTGCGGAACGAGAGGGTCAGTGCTACGACTGCCCTTCCTCTCGAGCCCGTATTTTAAAAATGGGGAGAGGGTAATTAAGTGTGAAGCTATGTCGAAAGCGGGATATATTAGAATAAGGGATTTACTGAACTGTGGGGGGGATTTTGATTTACAAATGGTGGTGAGGGGTTTAAAAAATAAAGGGTGTGTGTGCAGAAAGGATGTGATTGAGGGAGTGTTTGCAAATGTAAAATTGTCTTTGTCGAGCGAATGGGAAAAATTAATCAAAGAGAAGGAGGGAGTGATGCAGGACGATGTGGGGGGGATCTCCCTGTGCCTAGGGGAGAAGAAACACAACATTATAGATGTCACTACAAAAATTTGGTATAGGTGCGCAATCACACATAGAATACAGAAACCCACATCCGAAGAAAAATGGACAGACACATACCCGGACATAACAAGCAACATGATATGGAAGAACATTAACATTCCGCATACACCACATGCAATATTTGACCTAGATTTCAAACTGAGGCACAGGAGGATCTTCACCTGCATCGTCCTGCATCAGATCCATAAGGAGAGGTATGAAAGAAAGTGTTGTGTATGTGAAAGTACGGATGAGGATTTAATACATTTGTTTGTTACGTGTGGGGAATTGGTTTATTTTTGGGGAAAAATAAGAGAAATGTTGAGGAAATGCAGTAAGAATGAGTGTTGGAATGAAAGGGAGTGGGAATTGTCGGTGTTGTTGGGGGTGGGAACAAAACAAAAAAATCACAATGTAATGAATATAATTTTGGCTTTTGCAAGAAAAGCGGTTATTAACAGGAGGAATTATGCACTGTATGAAAGTAAGAAAATGAATGTGTGGAGAATGTTTGTGAATGAATGGAAAGCACATCTTAAATTACTGTACATAGCGAATGAGAGTGAGTTTGTGAGAATGTTTGTGGAAGGTGCGAATGTGTGTAGAGTAAACGAGGAGGGAATTATGTGGGATGTCTAAATTATTTTGTTTTTGTTTTTTTTGGTACGAGGGCTTCTTTTTTGGTCATGGGGAAAATGGGTGATTTGATTTGGGGGTTTTTTTTCTCAGTGGTTTTTTGAGAATACTGTGGGGTTTTTGTAAGTTTTTGTGGTTTGTTTTCAGAGGGGTGTTTGCTTTGGGGGAGGGACTCAGAAGAGTTGTCATGAGTTGGGGGTATCAGGGGTGATTTGAGTTTTTTTTTCTGATGCTATGTTTTTATTGTTTTTAGGGTGCCGTTTGCGTCAGAGGGGAGGTTTAATTTAGAGGGTGTATGTATTATAATAGCATTTGTTGTAAATGATGTGAAAGAATTATAAATGTTTTTGTAATTTTGATAATAAAAGATAAAAAAAAAAAACACGCCCGATCTCGGAAGCTAAGCAGGGTTGGGCCTGGATAGTACTTGGATGGGAGACCGCCTGGGAATACCAGGTGCTGTAAGCTTTTGCATTTTTTTGATCATATGTTTTTTTTTTATCATATAGAGACATATTCACATGTCCAAAAATTCAGCCAGAATCAAGGGCATGACATCTTTAAAAGGCCCCTTTCTGCACACACTAATGACT
>NW_026870131.1:42500-57500 GCF_963584025.1 Labrus mixtus
TGGGAGACCGCCTGGGAATACCGGGTGCTGTAAGCTTTTTCATTTTTTTGAACATATGTTTTTTTTTATCATAGAGAGACATATTCACATATCCAAAAATTCAGCCAGAATCAAGGGCATGACATCTTTAAAAGGCCCATGTCTGCACACAATAATGGCTTACGGCCATACCACCCTGAACACGCCCCTTTTGCTGTCAGAGTTTGTGTGGTGCTGAAGGAGAGCTGACGTGTCAGTACTGAGCAGGACAGCTGGACTAATTTGTTTGTTTTTTGGATGCGCTTTGGATTTATTTAAATACCTCAGATTGTGAGTGAATGTCCCCCAGCAGTCACTGACTGTTAGGGGGATCGTTTTTCTTTTCACTTTTTTTTCCTGTTTTTTTTCCACAATTTTGTGAAGAATTTTTGTTTTTTGTGAATGTTTGCTCGTATGTCGCGAGCAAACTCACACGGACGGATCACAAAGATGACAGGACCACGGACTGGAGAGATGGAAAAAGGAAAAGAGAACGGACAACAACGTGAACAAACAAACATGGCACTGAAACAAAGGAATGGATTAAACGACAACGAGAAGAACGACGGACAAAAAGGACGGATGAAAACGGCAAATGAAACAGGGAACGGAATGGATGACGGAGAGAGAGGAAGAGAGAGGAGCGGCGGGCTGATTGCTCCGCATGCAGAGAATGGGAGAGGTGGCGAGAGAGCAGAAAAAGAGGAAGCAAAAGTGTCTTTTGAGAGAAAACTAACACTAAACATTGAAATGGTGGGAGACAAAGTTCCTCTAAATCACGTCATGAGCAACATAAAAATGATCTGTGGGGGCCTGCTGGCGTGCAGAACCCTGGGACCTGAAAAACTGGAGGTGACGGTGAGCAACATTAAAGGAAAGGAAAGGCTGCTGGATGGATTTAAAATCGGAGAGACCAGAGTCGTGGCGAGAGAACTAAATAATGATGAGCTGGTGGTGTCTTTTTTAAACCTGCCAGCGTATATCACAGATGAAGAAATAGTTTGGAAGCTGACGGGATGGGGAGTGAAACCGACATCACCAATAAAACGCAGAATGTGGCCTGGAACAATGATAGCTGACGGAACGAGGTTTGTCCGGGTCAGATTTAATGACCAGGTACAGTCACTCCCTTACTCCACAAAGTTTAACACTGTGATGGGGAACGAATACTTTAGAGTAATACATGATAGACAACAAAAAGTGTGCAGGATGTGCATCCAGCCGGGACACATCCTGAGAGAGTGTCCAGAATTTATGTGCCACAACTGTGGGGTGCAGGGACACTTTGCGCGAGAGTGCAGCGCGAACAGCACAAAATGCACAAACTGTAAAAAAAGAGAAAATGAATGTGAGTGTGTGAACGGAGAGGAAAGCAAGAACGAGGTGGAGGAGGTGTACGAGGATGAAGACGAGGCGGAGGAGGTGTACGAGGAGGAGGCGGAGGAGAAGGAGGTGATCGGAGCAAGCAGGAAGGAGATCAGAGAAGACGAGAACAGTGACGGAGAAATGGAGCAGAGCGGAGAGAGCGGAGGAGAACGGGCGTCAGAGTGCGAGCTGGAGACGCCGGAGCTGGCTGGAGAGGGAGGACAGCAGAAGCAGCGAAAAACGAGCGAGAGAGGGAAAAAAGGAGACGGAAGGGACGTGGCAGAAGACCCGGGGGTAAGCATGAGCACAGAGGGGAGGGAGATGCCTGAGAGTGGTGTTGGACAGGCGGGAGGGAGAAAAATCACGCTAAATAATACGGGTAAAAGCACCAGTCCCAATGAAACGGACAGCGAAATGGATGTGAGTGAACTGGCGAGTGCGCAAAAAAGACTAAGTCTTGGACAACGAAAAAAGTTGGTGAAAAAATTGAAATGTAAGGACAAATAATGACTGACAATAACCCCTGTAAATCCGTTTTTTTTGTTTTTATTTTTATGATAATGGCCTTTAATTTATTTTCGATAAACGTGAATGGACTAAGGAACAAAGAAAAAAGACATGCGATTCTTTCCTTGCAGAATGACGTTTTGTGCCTGCAGGAGACCAGGTGGGATGATTCCCTGGTGGAAGACATAAAAAAAGACTTTGTGGGCCATATTTTCTGCTCCAATGGCACGTCGAGGGCGAGAGGAGTGGCGGTTTTAGTCAAAACGGGTCGGGTAACAGGGGTAAATTTGATTTATGGGGACAAAGAAGGAAGAATAATAGTAATAGACTGTGTGTATGAAACGAAAAATATAAGAATCATAAATATATATGCACCGAATGGAGAAAAAGAAAGGAAAACGTTCTTTATTGCAATAAGCAAATGGTGGGAAAGGAATTGTATAATAATCGGTGACTTTAATGTGGCGATGACACCCACCGATGTGTCAAAAAATAATGTGTTTAAGGGGGATGTGAGCAGGGGGACACTTAAAGATATAATGATAACGAAACAATGCATTGATATTTGGAGATTGCTACATCCATGGGAGAGGGTGTTCTCCAGGAGACAAATTGTACTGAATAGATTAAAACAATCTAGAATAGATTATGCTTTGGTGACATGCGAGGTAGTGAGGTGGATTAAAGAAGTTGAATATAAAACTAATATGTGGAGCGATCACGCTGGAATAGAAATCACGTTTAGAAAAGAAACGAATGTATGTAAAGGAGGGATATGGTGCTTTAATGCAAGCTTGCTGGATGATGGAATGTTTGTGAAAAGTATGGAAAGATTGTTGAATGATGTGGGATATGAGTGGAATGAGAGTGAAGATATGAATGTGTGGTGGGATAGTGTAAAAGTCAGAATTAAAAAAAAGTGTATCAATTATAGTAAAGAGAAAAAGTGGAGAGAAAATAGAAAGGAAGAGAATTTGAGAAAACAACTAAGTGAGGAAATAGCATCGCTTGACAGTGTAGATAATGTAGATGTCGAAAAATACATACATTTAAAAGAACAGTTGGGAGTCATTGAACTTAAAAAGAGTAGGGGTGTAGCCATTAGGAGTAAAATACAATATATGTATGAGGGGGAGAGGAGTACAGCCTTTTTTTTAGGTCTGGAAAAACAAAAAACAAAAAAGAACAGAAATAAACGAATTATTAAATGAAGCAGGTAAAAGTGTGACAGATAAAAAGGGAATTTTAGAAATAGTAAAGGGCTATTATGAAAGCCTGTTTTCGAGACAGGAGTGTGATAGCGTGAGTGTGAACAGAGCTTTGGGTGCCTTAAAGAAAAAACTAAGCGAGGACGATAAAATGTGGTGTGATTGTGAGTTTACAGAGGGAGAAATCAGAAGTGCTTTAGAGGGGTTAAACAAAAACAAAAGTCCTGGGAGCGATGGCCTAACTGCGGAATTCTACCAAGCTTTCAAAGAGCAGCTGGTGCCCTTGGTGAACAAATTGAGTAAATATATGGAAAAAGTGAAACATATACCAAAAAGTTTAGGGGAAGGGGTGGTTACTATTTTTTACAAAAACAAGGGGGACAATAAAAATCTGGACAACTACAGACCAATCAGCCTACTCAACACAGACTACAAAATCATAGCGAAAACAATAGCCAATAGAATCAGGGAGGTAATAGGAACAATCATAGAACAAACACAATCATACAGTATACCAAACAGAGACATAGCAGACTCAATCATTTCAATAAAACAGACGGTCAGGGATATGGAAGGGGAGGGGGGAATATGGCTAGGGATTGATTTAAATAAAGCTTTTGACAGAGTAGATCACGGGTTCATGGGGAAGGTGTTAGAGAAGTTTGGATTCGGGGAGAGAATGAGAGAATGGATAAATATGTTGTATACAGGAGCGGAAAGCAAGATAAAATGTAACGGGGAACTAACTGATTCTTTTAAAATATCAAGGTCAGTGAGACAAGGATGTCCGATGTCAGCGCTGTTGTACAGCTTGGTAGCAGAGCCGCTGGCAGCACTGATATCGGAAGACGTAAACATAAAAGGTATAGGTAAGGAAAACGTAAAAATAATACAGTATGCAGATGACGTGAATATAATGGTAAAAGGAGAGGAGGATATAGAATTGATATTAAAACATGTACAAACTTATGAAAGAGCATCTGGGGCAAAAGTAAATGAAAATAAGTCAGAAATTATGTTACTAGGTAAGGAATCCAATCTAGTTAACAAGTGGGGATTTAAAACGGTGTGTGAGAGAAGAAAAGTGTTGGGAGTGAATATGGGGAAAAATGAGAATGAATGTGATGATATAACATGGAAAGAGGTGGTGGGTAAAATTAAAAAAACATTGAATTTGTGGAAAGCGAGGGGTCTATTGTTGAGAGGAAGGGTAGCCGTAACAAATGCTCTCGTGTTGTCCAAAGTGAATCATGCGCTGAGTACTTGTACGCTTCCGGACTGGGCCTTTAAGGAGATTTCTAAGACCATTAGGGACTTTATTTGGAAAAACAAAGCAGCGAGTATAGCTCACAAAACAATAATAGGGGCTAAAGATCAGGGGGGGCTAGCTTTGATTGATTTACTTACAAAAAAAGTAGCACTAAGAGTCAAATTGATAGGCAAATTTATGGACCAGAACCGGAACGTAGTTTGGAAAAACCACTTCAAACAATATCTGTGCAGTTTTGGACTCTACAACGAGGACAACCTGTACCAGATCAATAACCCGGATTCATTTAAACACTTGCCACGGTTTTTCCAGGAAGTACTCAGTGCGTGGTATCAGGTTTCATCCTGGACTGTACCAGAGTGCGGAACGAGAGGGTCAGTGCTACGACTGCCCTTCCTCTCGAGCCCGTATTTTAAAAATGGGGAGAGGGTAATTAAGTGTGAAGCTATGTCGAAAGCGGGATATATTAGAATAAGGGATTTACTGAACTGTGGGGGGGATTTTGATTTACAAATGGTGGTGAGGGGTTTAAAAAATAAAGGGTGTGTGTGCAGAAAGGATGTGATTGAGGGAGTGTTTGCAAATGTAAAATTGTCTTTGTCGAGCGAATGGGAAAAATTAATCAAAGAGAAGGAGGGAGTGATGCAGGACGATGTGGGGGGGATCTCCCTGTGCCTAGGGGAGAAGAAACACAACATTATAGATGTCACTACAAAAATTTGGTATAGGTGCGCAATCACACATAGAATACAGAAACCCACATCCGAAGTAAAATGGACAGACACATACCCGGACATAACAAGCAACATGATATGGAAGAACATTAACATTCCGCATACACCACATGCAATATTTGACCTAGATTTCAAACTGAGGCACAGGAGGATCTTCACCTGCATCGTCCTGCATCAGATCCATAAGGAGAGGTATGAAAGAAAGTGTTGTGTATGTTAAAGTACGGATGAGGATTTAATACATTTGTTTGTTACGTGTGGGGATTTGGTTTATTTTTGGGGAAAAATAAGAGAAATGTTGAGGAAATGCAGTAAGAATGAGTGTTGGAATGAAAGGGGGTGGGAATTGTCGGTGTTGTTGGGGGTGGGAACAAAACAAAAAAATCACAATGTAATGAATATAATTTTGGCTTTTGCAAGAAAAGCGGTTTTTAACAGGAGGAATTATGCATTGTATGAAAATAAGAAAATGAATGTGTGGAGAATGTTTGTGAATGAATGGAAAGCACCTCTTAAATTACTGTACATAGCGAATGAGAGTGAGTTTGTGAGAATGTTTGTGGAAGGTGCGAATGTGTGTAGAGTAAACGAGGAGGGAATTATGTGGGATGTCTAAATTATTTTGTTTTTGTTTTTTTTGGTACGAGGGCTTCTTTTTTGGTCATGGGGAAAATGGATGATTTGATTTGGGTTTTTTTTTTCTCAGTGGTTTTTTGAGAATACTGTGGGGTTTTTGTATGTTTTTGTGGTTTGTTTTCAGAGGGGTGTTTGCTTTGGGGGAGGGACTCAGAAGAGTTGTCATGAGTTGGGGGTATCAGGGGTGATTTGAGTTTTTTTTTTCTGATGCTATGTTTTTATTGTTTTTAGGGTGCCGTTTGCGTCAGAGGGGAGGTTTAATTTAGAGGGTGTATGTATTATAATAGCATTTGTTGTAAATGATGTGAAAGAATTATGAATGTTTTTGTAATTTTGATAATAAAAGATAAAAAAAAAACACGCCCGATCTCGTCCGATCTCGGAAGCTAAGCAGGGTCGGGTATGGTTAGTACTTGGATGGGAGACCGCCTGGGAATACCAGGTGCTGTAAGCTTTTTCATTTTTTTTGATCATATGATTTTTTTTTATCATATAGAGACATATTCACATGTCCAAAAATTCAGTCAGAATCAAGGGCATGACATCTTTAAAAGGCCCCTTTCTGCATACAGTAATGGCTTACGGCCATACAACCCTGAACTCGTCAGATCTGGGAATCTAAGCAGGGTCGGGCCTGGTTAGTACTTGGATGGGAGACCGCCTGGGAATACCAGGTGCTGTAAGCTTTTTAATTTTTTTGATCATATGGTTTTTTTTTATCATATAGAGACATATTCACATGTCCAAAAATTCAGCCAGAATCAAGTGCATGACATCTTTAAAAGGCCCCTGTCTGCACACAATAATGGCTTACGGCCATACCACCCTGAACACGCCCGATCTCGTCCGATCTCGGAAGCTAAGCAGGGTAGGGCCTGGTTAGTACTTGGATTGGAGACCGCCTGGGAATACCAGGTGCTGTAAGCTTTTTCATTTTTTTTGATCATATGTTTTTTTTTTTGTCATATAGAGACATATTCACATGTCCAAAAATTCAGCCAGAATCAAGGGCATGACATCTTTAAAAGGCCCCTTTCTGCACACAATAATGGCTTACGGCCATACCACCCTGAATACGCCCGATGTCGTCCGATCTCGGAAGCTAAGCAGGGTCGGGCCTGGTTAGTACTTGGATGGGAGACTGCCTGTGGAATACCAGATGCTGTAAGCTGTTTCATTTTTTTGATCATATGTTTTTTTTTTATGATAGAGAGACATATTCACATGTCCAAAAATTCAGCCAGAATCAAGGGCATGACATCTTTAAAAGGCCCCTTTCTGCACACAATAATGGCTTACGGCCATACCACCCTGATCTCATCCGATCTCGGAAGCTAAGCATGGTCGGGCCTGGTTAGTACTTGGATGGGAGACCGCCTGGGAATACCAGGTGCTGTAAGCTTTTTCATTTTTTTGATCATGTGTTTTTCTCATCATATAGAGACATATTCACATGTCCAAAAATTCAGCCAGAATCAAGGGCATGACATCTTTAAAAGGCCCCTTTCTGCATACAATAATGGCTTACGGCCATACCACCCTGAACACGCCCGATCTCGTCAGATCTCGGAAGCTAAGCAGGGTCGGGCCTGGTTAGTACTTGGATGGGAGACCGCCTGGGAATACCAGGTGCTGTAAGCTTTTTCATTTTTTTGATCATATGTTTTTTTTTATCATATAGAGACATATTCACATGTCCAAAAATTCAGCCAGAATCAAGGGTATGACATCTTTAAAAGGCCCCTTTCTGCACGCAATAATGGCTTACGGCCATACCACCCTGAACACGCCCGATCTCGTCCGATCTCGGAAGCTAAGCAGGGTCGGGCCTGGTTAGTACTTGCATGGGAGACCGCCTGGGAATACCAGGTGCTGTAAGCTTTTTCATTTTTTTTGATCATATGTTTTTTTTTTATCATATAGAGACATATTCACATGTCCAAAAATTCAGCCAGACTCAAGGGCATGACATCTTTAAAAGGCCCCTGTCTGCACACAATAACAGCTTATGGCCATACCACCCTGAACATGACTGATCTCGTCCGATCTCGGAAGCTAAGCAGGGTCGGGCCTGGTTAGTAATTGGATGGGAGACCGCCTAGGAATACCAGGTGCTGTAAGCTTTTTCATATTTTTGATCATATGTTTTTTTTTTATCATATAGAGACATATTCACATGTCCAAAAATTCAGCCAGAATCAAGGGCATGACATCTTTAAAAGGCCCCTTTCTGCACACAATAATGGCTTACGGCCATACCACCCTTAACACGCCCGATCTCGTCCCATCTCGGAAGCTAAGCAGGGTCGGGCCTGGTTAGTACTTGAATGGGAGACCGCCTGGGAATACCAGATGCTGTAAGCTTTTTTTATTTTTTTGATCATATGTTTTTTTTATCATAGAGAGACATATTCACATGTCCACAAATTCAGCCAGAATCAAGGGCATGACATCTTTAAAAGGCCCCCGTCTGCACACAATAATGGCTTACGGCCATACCACCCTGAACACGCCCGATCTCGTCCGATCTCGGAAGCTAAGCAGGGTCGGGCCTGGTTAGTACTTGGATGGGAGACCACCTGGGAATACCAGGTGCTGTAAGCGTTTTCATTTTTTTGATCATATGTTTTTTTTTATCCTATAGAGACATATTCACATGTCCAAAAATTCAGCCAGAATCAAGGGCATGACATCTTTAAAAGGCCCCTGTCTGCACACAATAATGGCTTATGGCCATACCACCCTGAACACGCCTGATCTCGTCCGATCTCGGAAGCTAAGCAGGGTAGGGCCTGGTTAGTACTTGGATGGGAGACCACCTGGGAATACCAGGTGCTGTAAGCTTTTTCATTTTTTTGATCATATGTTTTTTTTTATCATATAGAGACATATTCACATGTCCAAAAATTCAGCCAGAATCAAGGGCATGACATCTTTAAAAGGCGCCTTTCTGCACACAATAACGGCTTACGGCCATACCACCCTTAACACGCCCGATCTCGTCCGATCTCGGAAACTAAGTAGGGTCGTGCCTGGTTAGTACTTGGATGGGAGACCGCCTGGGAATACCAGACGCTGTAAGCTTTTTCATTTTTTTGATCATATGTTTTTTTTTTATCATATAGAGACATATTCACATGTCCACAAATTCAGCCAGAATCAAGGGCATGACATCTTTAAAAGGCCCCTGTCTGCACACATTAATGGCTTACGGCCATACCACCCTGAACACGCCCCTTTTGCTGTCAGAGTTTGTGTGGTGCTGAAGGAGAGCTGACGTGTCAGTACTGAGCAGGACAGCTGGACTAATTTGTTTGTTTTTTGGATGCGCTTTGGATTTATTTAAATACCTCAGATTGTGAGTGAATGTCCCCCAGCAGTCACTGACTGTTAGGGGGATCGTTTTTCTTTTCACCTTTTTTTCCTGTTTTTTTTCCACAATTTTGTGAAGAATTTTTGTTTTTTGTGAATGTTTGCTCGTATGTCGCGAGCAAACTCACACGGACGGATCACAAAGATGACAGGACCACGGACTGGAGAGATGGAAAAAGGAAAAGAGAACGGACAACAACGTGAACAAACAAACATGGCACTGAAACAAAGGAATGGATTAAACGACAACGAGAAGAACGACGGACAAAAAGGACGGATGAAAACGGCAAATGAAACAGGGAACGGAATGGATGACGGAGAGAGAGGAAGAGAGAGGAGCGGCGGGCTGATTGCTCCGCATGCAGAGAATGGGAGAGGTGGCGAGAGAGCAGAAAAAGAGGAAGCAAAAGTGTCTTTTGAGAGAAAACTAACACTAAACATTGAAATGGTGGGAGACAAAGTTCCTCTAAATCACGTCATGAGCAACATAAAAATGATCTGTGGGGGCCTGCTGGCGTGCAGAACCCTGGGACCTGAAAAACTGGAGGTGACGGTGAGCAACATTAAAGGAAAGGAAAGGCTGCTGGATGGATTTAAAATCGGAGAGACCAGAGTCGTGGCGAGAGAACTAAATAATGATGAGCTGGTGGTGTCTTTTTTAAACCTGCCAGCGTATATCACAGATGAAGAAATAGTTTGGAAGCTGACGGGATGGGGAGTGAAACCGACATCACCAATAAAACGCAGAATGTGGCCTGGAACAATGATAGCTGACGGAACGAGGTTTGTCCGGGTCAGATTTAATGACCAGGTACAGTCACTCCCTTACTCCACAAAGTTTAACACTGTGATGGGGAACGAATACTTTAGAGTAATACATGATAGACAACAAAAAGTGTGCAGGATGTGCATCCAGCCGGGACACATCCTGAGAGAGTGTCCAGAATTTATGTGCCACAACTGTGGGGTGCAGGGACACTTTGCGCGAGAGTGCAGCGCGAACAGCACAAAATGCACAAACTGTAAAAAAAGAGAAAATGAATGTGAGTGTGAGAACGGAGAGGAAAGCAAGAACGAGGTGGAGGAGGTGTACGAGGATGAAGACGAGGCGGAGGAGGTGTACGAGGAGGAGGCGGAGGAGAAGGAGGTGATCGGAGCAAGCAGGAAGGAGATCAGAGAAGACGAGAACAGTGACGGAGAAATGGAGCAGAGCGGAGGGAGCGGAGGAGAACGGGCGTCAGAGTGCGAGCTGGAGACGCCGGAGCTGGCTGGAGAGGGAGGACAGCAGAAGCAGCGAAAAACGAGCGAGAGAGGGAAAAAAGGAGACGGAAGGGACGTGGCAGAAGACCCGGGGGTAAGCATGAGCACAGAGGGGAGGGAGATGCCTGAGAGTGGTGTTGGACAGGCGGGAGGGAGAAAAATCACGCTAAATAATACGGGTAAAAGCACCAGTCCCAATGAAACGGACAGCGAAATGGATGTGAGTGAACTGGCGAGTGCGCAAAAAAGACTAAGTCTTGGACAACGAAAAAAGTTGGTGAAAAAATTGAAATGTAAGGACAAATAATGACTGACAATAACCCCTGTAAATCCGTTTTTTTTGGTTTTATTTTTATGATAATGGCCTTTAATTTATTTTCGATTAACGTGAATGGACTAAGAAACAAAGAAAAAAGACATTAGATTCTTTCCTTGCAGAATGACGTTTTGTGCCTGCAGGAGACCAGGTGGGATGATTCCCTGGTGGAAGACATAAAAAAAGACTTTGTGGGCCATATTTTCTGCTCCAATGGCACGTCGAGGGCGAGAGGAGTGGCGGTTTTAGTCAAAACGGGTCGGGTAACAGGGGTAAATTTGGTTTATGGAGACAAAGAAGGAAGAATAATAGTAATAGACTGTGTGTATGAAACGAAAAATATAAGAATCATAAATATATATGCACCGAATGGAGAAAAAGAAAGGAAAACATTCTTCATTGCAATAAGCAAATGGTGGGAAAGGAATTGTATAATAATCGGTGACTTTAATGTGGCGATGACACCCACCGATGTGTCAAAAAATAATGTGTTTAAGGGGGATGTGAGCAGGGGGACACTTAAAGATATAATGATAACGAAACAATGAATTGATATTTGGAGATTGCTACATCCATGGGAGAGGGTGTTCTCCAGGAGACAAATTGTACTGAATAGATTAAAACAATCTAGAATAGATTATGCTTTGGTGACATGCGAGGTAGTGAGGTGGATTAAAGAAGTTGAATATAAAACTAATATGTGGAGCGATCACGCTGGAATAGAAATCACGTTTAGAAAAGAAACGAATGTACGTAAAGGAGGGATATGGTGCTTTAATGCAAGCTTGCTGGATGATGGAATGTTTGTGAAAAGTATGGAAAGATTGTTGAATGATGTGGGATATGAGTGGAATGAGAGTGAAGATATGAATGTGTGGTGGGATAGTGTAAAAGTCAGAATTAAAAAAAAGTGTATCAATTATAGTAAAGAGAAAAAGTGGAGAGAAAATAGAAAGGAAGAGAATTTGAGAAAACAACTAAGTGAGGAAATAGCATCGCTTGACAGTGTAGATAATGTAGATGTCGAAAAATACATACATTTAAAAGAACAGTTGGGAGTGATTGAACTTAAAAAGAGTAGGGGTGCAGCCATTAGGAGTAAAATACAATATATGTATGAGGGGGAGAGGAGTACAGCCTTTTTTTTAGGTCTGGAAAAACAAAAACAAAAAAGAACAGAAATAAACGAATTATTAAATGAAGCAGGTAAAAGTGTGACAGATAAAAAGGGAATTTTAGAAATAGTAAAGGGCTATTATGAAAGCCTGTTTTCGAGACAGGAGTGTGATAGCGTGAGTGTGAACAGAGCTTTGGGTGCCTTAAAGAAAAAACTAAGCGAGGACGATAAAATGTGGTGTGATTGTGAGTTTACAGAGGGAGAAATCAGAAGTGCTTTAGAGGGGTTAAACAAAAACAAAAGTCCTGGGAGCGATGGCCTAACTGCGGAATTCTACCAAGCTTTCAAAGAGCAGCTGGTGCCCTTGGTGAACAAATTGAGTAAATATATGGAAAAAGTGAAACATATACCAAAAAGTTTAGGGGAAGGGGTGGTTACTATTTTTTACAAAAACAAGGGGGACAATAAAAATCTGGACAACTACAGACCAATCAGCCTACTCAACACAGACTACAAAATCATAGCGAAAACAATAGCCAATAGAATCAGGGAGGTAATAGGAACAATCATAGAACAAACACAATCATACAGTATACCAAACAGAGACATAGCAGACTCAATCATTTCAATAAAACAGACGGTCAGGGATATGGAAGGGGAGGGGGGAATATGGCTAGGGATTGATTTAAATAAAGCTTTTGACAGAGTAGATCACGGGTTCATGGGGAAGGTGTTAGAGAAGTTTGGATTCGGGGAGAGAATGAGAGAATGGATAAATATGTTGTATACAGGAGCGGAAAGCAAGATAAAATGTAACGGGGAACTAACTGATTCTTTTAAAATATCAAGGTCAGTGAGACAAGGATGTCCGATGTCAGCGCTGTTGTACAGCTTGGTAGCAGAGCCGCTGGCAGCACTGATATCGGAAGACGTAAACATAAAAGGTATAGGTAAGGAAAACGTAAAAATAATACAGTATGCAGATGACGTGAATATAATGGTAAAAGGAGAGGAGGATATAGAATTGATATTAAAACATGTACAAACTTATGAAAGAGCATCTGGGGCAAAAGTAAATGAAAATAAGTCAGAAATTATGTTACTAGGTAAGGAATCCAATCTAGTTAATAAGTGGGGATTTAAAACGGTGTGTGAGAGAAGAAAAGTGTTGGGAGTGAATATGGGGAAAAATGAGAATGAATGTGATGATGTAACATGGAAAGAGGTGGTGGGTAAAATTAAAAAAACATTGAATTTGTGGAAAGCGAGGGGTCTATTGTTGAGAGGAAGGGTAGCCGTAACAAATGCTCTCGTGTTGTCCAAAGTGAATCATGCGCTGAGTACTTGTACGCTTCCGGACTGGGCCTTTAAGGAGATTTCAAAGACCATTAGGGACTTTATTTGGAAAAACAAAGCAGCGAGTATAGCTCACAAAACAATAATAGGGGCTAAAGATCAGGGGGGGCTAGCTTTGATTGATTTACTTACAAAAAAAGTAGCACTAAGAGTCAAATTGATAGGCAAATTTATGGACCAGAACCGGAACGTAGTTTGGAAAAACCACTTCAAACAATATCTGTGCAGTTTTGGACTCTACAACGAGGACAACCTGTACCAGATCAATAACCCGGATTCATTTAAACACTTGCCACGGTTTTTCCAGGAAGTACTCAGTGCGTGGTATCAGGTTTCATCCTGGACTGTACCAGAGTGCGGAACGAGAGGGTCAGTGCTACGACTGCCCTTCCTCTCGAGCCCGTATTTTAAAAATGGGGAGAGGGTAATTAAGTGTGAAGCTATGTCGAAAGCGGGATATATTAGAATAAGGGATTTACTGAACTGTGGGGGGGATTTTGATTTACAAATGGTGGTGAGGGGTTTAAAAAATAAAGGGTGTGTGTGCAGAAAGGATGTGATTGAGAGAGTGTTTGCAAATGTAAAATTGTCTTTGTCGAGCGAATGGGAAAAATTAATCAAAGAGAAGGAGGGAGTGATGCAGGACGATGTGGGGGGGGATCTCCCTGTGCCTAGGGGAGAAGAAACACAACATTACAGATGTCACTACAAAAATTTGGTATAGGTGCGCAATCACACATAGAATACAGAAACCCACATCCGAAGTAAAATGGACAGACACATACCCGGACATAACAAGCAACATGATATGGAAGAACATTAACATTCCGCATACACCACATGCAATATTTGACCTAGATTTCAAACTGAGGCACAGGAGGATCTTCACCTGCATCGTCCTGCATCAGATCCATAAGGAGAGGTATGAAAGAAAGTGTTGTGTATGTGAAAGTACGGATGAGGATTTAATACATTTGTTTGTTACGTGTGGGGAATTGGTTTATTTTTGGGGAAAAATTAGAGAAATGTTGGGGAAATGCAGTAAGAATGAGTGTTGGAATGAAAGGGGGTGGGAATTGTCGGTGTTGTTGGGGGTGGGAACAAAACAAAAAAATCACAATGTAATGAATATAATTTTGGCTTTTGCAAGAAAAGCGGTTTTTAACAGAAGGAATTATGCACTGTATGAAAGTAAGAAAATGAATGTGTGGAGAATGTTTGTGAATGAATGGAAAGCACATCTTAAATTGTTGTACATAGCGAATGAGAGTGAGTTTGTGAGAATGTTTGTGGAAGGTGCGAATGTGTGTAGAGTAAATGAGGAGGGAATTATGTGGGATGTCTAAATTATTTTGTTTTTGTTTTTTTGGTACGAGGGCTTCTTTTTTGGTCATGGGGAAAATGGGTGATTTGATTTGGTGGTTTTTTTTTCTCAGTGGTTTTTTGAGAATACTGTGGGGTTTTTGTATGTTTATGTGGTTTGTTTTCAGAGGGGTGTTTGCTTTGGGGGAGGGACTCAGAAGAGTTGTCATGAGTTGGGGGTATCAGGGGTGGTTTGATTTTTTTTTTTCTGATGCTATGTTTTTATTGTTTTTAGGGTGCCGTTTGCGTCAGAGGGGAGGTTTAATTTAGAGGGTGTATGTATTTTAATAGCATTTGTTGTAAATGATGTGAAAGAATTATAAATGTTTTTGTAATTTTGATAATAAAAGATAAAAAAAAAAAAACACGCCCGATCTTGTCCTATCTCGGAAGCTAAGCAGGGTCGGGCCTGGTTAGTACTTGGATGGGAGACCGCCTGGGAATACCAGGTGCTGTAAGCTTTTTCATTTTTTTTGATC
>NW_026870131.1:65000-92500 GCF_963584025.1 Labrus mixtus
CCATACCACCCTGAACACGCCTGATCTCGTCCGATCTCGGAAGCTAAGCAGGGTCGGGCCTGGTTAGTACTTGGATGGGAGACCGCCTGGGAATACCAGGTGCTGTAAGCTTTTTCATTTTTTTGATCATATGTTTTTTTTTTATCATATAGAGACATATTCACATGTCCAAAAATTCAGCCAGAATCAAGGGCATAACATCTTTAAAAGGCCCCTGTCTGCACACAATAATGGCTTACGGCCATACCACCCTTAACACGCCCGATCTCGTCCCATCTCGGAAGCTAAGGAGGGTCGGGCCTGGTTAGTACTTGAATGGGAGACCGCCTGGGAATACCAGATGCTGTAAGCTTTTTTTATTTTTTTGATCATATGTTTTTTTTATCATAGAGAGACATATTCACATGTCCACAAATTCAGCCAGAATCAAGGGCATGACATCTTTAAAAGGCCCCTGTCTGCACACAATAATGGCTTACGGCCATACCACCCTGAACACGCCCGATCTCGTCCGATCTCGGAAGCAAAGCAGGGTCGGGCCTGGTTAGTACTTGGATGGGAGACCACCTGGGAATACCAGGTGCTGTAAGCGTTTTCATTTTTTTGATCATATGTTTTTTTTTATCATATAGAGACATATTCACATGTCCAAAAATTCAGCCAGAATCAAGGGCATGACATCTTTAAAAGGCCCCTGTCTGCACACAATAATGGCTTATGGCCATACCACCCTGAACACGCCTGATCTTGTCCGATCTCGGAAGCTAAGCAGGCTAGTGCCTGGTTAGTACTTGGATGGGAGACCGCCTGGGAATACCAGGTGCTGTAAGCTTTTTCATTTTTTTGATCATGTTTTTTTTTATCATATAGAGACATATTCACATGTCCAAAAATTCAGCCAGAATCAAGGGCATGACATCTTTAAAAGGCCCCTTTCTGCACACAATAATGGCTTAAGGACATACCACCCTGAACTTGTCCGATCTCGGAAGCTAAGCAGCGTCTGGCCTGGTTAGTACTTGGATGGGAGACCGCCTGGGAATACCAGGTGCTGTAAGCTTTTTCATTTTTTTTGATCATATGTTCTTTTTTTATCATATAGAGACATATTCACATGTCCAAAAATTCAGCCAGAATCAAGGGCATGAGATCTTTAAAAGGCCCCTGTCTGCACACAATAATGGCTTACGGCCATACCACCCTTAACATGCCCGTTCTCGTCCGATCTAGGAAACTAAGTAGGGTCGTGCCTGGTTAGTACTTGGATGGGAGACCGCCTGGGAATACCAGACGCTGTAAGCTTTTTCATTTTTTTGATCATATGGTTTTTTTTTATCATATAGAGACATATTCACATGTCCAAAAATTTAGCCAGAATCAAGGGCATGACATCTTTAAAAGGCCCCTTTCTGCACACAATAATGGCTTACGGCCATACCACCCTGAACACGCCCCTTTTGCTGTCAGAGTTTGTGTGGTGCTGAAGGAGAGCTGACGTGTCAGTACTGAGCAGGACAGCTGGACTAATTTGTTTGTTTTTTGGATGCGCTTTGGATTTATTTAAATACCTCAGATTGTGAGTGAATGTCCCCCAGCAGTCACTGACTGTTAGGGGGATCGTTTTTCTTTTCACCTTTTTTTCCTGTTTTTTTTCCACAATTTTGTGAAGAATTTTTGTTTTTCGTGAATGTTTGCTCGTATGTCGCGAGCAAACTCACACGGACGGATCACAAAGATGACAGGACCACGGACTGGAGAGATGGAAAAAGGAAAAGAGAACGGACAACAACGTGAACAAACAAACATGGCACTGAAACAAAGGAATGGATTAAACGACAACGAGAAGAACGACGGACAAAAAGGACGGATGAAAACGACAAATGAAACAGGGAACGGAATGGATGACGGAGAGAGAGGAAGAGAGAGGAGCGGAGGGCTGATTGCTCCGCATGCAGAGAATGGGAGAGGTGGCGAGAGAGCAGAAAAAGAGGAAGCAAAAGTGTCTTTTGAGAGAAAACTAACACTAAACATTGAAATGGTGGGAGACAAAGTTCCTCTAAATCACGTCATGAGCAACATAAAAATGATCTGTGGGGGCCTGCTGGCGTGCAGAACCCTGGGACCTGAAAAACTGGAGGTGACGGTGAGCAACATTAAAGGAAAGGAAAGGCTGCTGGATGGATTTAAAATCGGAGAGACCAGAGTCGTGGCGAGAGAACTAAATAATGATGAGCTGGTGGTGTCTTTTTTAAACCTGCCAGCGTATATCACAGATGAAGAAATAGTTTGGAAGCTGACGGGATGGGGAGTGAAACCGACATCACCAATAAAACGCAGAATGTGGCCTGGAACAATGATAGCTGACGGAACGAGGTTTGTCCGGGTCAGATTTAATGACCAGGTACAGTCACTCCCTTACTCGCTCGTTTTTCGCTGCTTCTGCTGTCCTCCCTCTCCAGCCAGCTCCGGCGTCTCCAGCTCGCACTCTGACGCCCGTTCTCCTCCGCTCTCTCCGCTCTGCTCCATTTCTCCGTCACTGTTCTCGTCTTCTCTGATCTCCTTCCTGCTTGCTCCGATCACCTCCTTCTCCTCCGCCTCCTCCTCGTACACCTCCTCCGCCTCGTCTTCATCCTCGTACACCTCCTCCACCTCGTTCTTGCTTTCCTCTCCGTTCTCACACTCACATTCATTTTCTCTTTTTTTACAGTTTGTGCATTTTGTGCTGTTCGCGCTGCACTCTCGCGCAAAGTGTCCCTGCACCCCACAGTTGTGGCACATAAATTCTGGACACTCTCTCAGGATGTGTCCCGGCTGGATGCACATCCTGCACACTTTTTGTTGTCTATCATGTATTACTCTAAAGTATTCGTTCCCCATCACAGTGTTAAACTTTGTGGAGAGAGGGAAAAAAGGAGACGGAAGGGACGTGGCAGAAGACCCGGGGGTAAGCATGAGCACAGAGGGGAGGGAGATGCCTGAGAGTGGTGTTGGACAGGCGGGAGGGAGAAAAATCACGCTAAATAATACGGGTAAAAGCACCAGTCCCAATGAAACGGACAGCGAAATGGATGTGAGTGAACTGGCGAGTGCGCAAAAAAGACTAAGTCTTGGACAACGAAAAAAGTTGGTGAAAAAATTGAAATGTAAGGACAAATAATGACTGACAATAACCCCTGTAAATCCGTTTTTTTTGTTTTTATTTTTATGATAATGGCCTTTAATTTATTTTCGATAAACGTGAATGGACTAAGGAACAAAGAAAAAAGACATGCGATTCTTTCCTTGCAGAATGACGTTTTGTGCCTGCAGGAGACCAGGTGGGATGATTCCCTGGTGGAAGACATAAAAAAAGACTTTGTGGGCCATATTTTCTGCTCCAATGGCACGTCGAGGGCGAGAGGAGTGGCGGTTTTAGTCAAAACGGGTCGGGTAACAGGGGTAAATTTGGTTTATGGAGACAAAGAAGGAAGAATAATAGTAATAGACTGTGTGTATGAAACGAAAAATATAAGAATCATAAATATATATGCACCGAATGGAGAAAAAGAAAGGAAAACATTCTTCATTGCAATAAGCAAATGGTGGGAAAGGAATTGTATAATAATCGGTGACTTTAATGTGGCGATGACACCCACCGATGTGTCAAAAAATAATGTGTTTAAGGGGGATGTGAGCAGGGGGACACTTAAAGATATAATGATAACGAAACAATGCATTGATATTTGGAGATTGCTACATCCATGGGAGAGGGTGTTCTCCAGGAGACAAATTGTACTGAATAGATTAAAACAATCTAGAATAGATTATGCTTTGGTGACATGC
Organism: Labrus mixtus; assembly: GCF_963584025.1. Classification (NCBI taxonomy): domain Eukaryota; kingdom Metazoa; phylum Chordata; class Actinopteri; order Labriformes; family Labridae; genus Labrus; species Labrus mixtus. The sequence goes on from NW_026870131.1 coordinate 68,823, forward strand.
GAGGTAGTGAGGTGGATTAAAGAAGTTGAATATAAAACTAATATGTGGAGCGATCACGCTGGAATAGAAATCACGTTTAGAAAAGAAACGAATGTACGTAAAGGAGGGATATGGTGCTTTAATGCAAGCTTGCTGGATGATGGAATGTTTGTGAAAAGTATGGAAAGATTGTTGAATGATGTGGGATATGAGTGGAATGAGAGTGAAGATATGAATGTGTGGTGGGATAGAGTAAAAGTCAGAATTAAAAAAAAGTGTATCAATTATAGTAAAGAGAAAAAGTGGAGAGAAAATAGAAAGGAAGAGAATTTGAGAAAACAACTAAGTGAGGAAATAGCATCGCTTGACAGTGTAGATAATGTAGATGTCGAAAAATACATACATTTAAAAGAACAGTTGGGAGTGATTGAACTTAAAAAGAGTAGGGGTGCAGCCATTAGGAGTAAAATACAATATATGTATGAGGGGGAGAGGAGTACAGCCTTTTTTTTAGGTCTGGAAAAACAAAAACAAAAAAGAACAGAAATAAACGAATTATTAAATGAAGCAGGTAAAAGTGTGACAGATAAAAAGGGAATTTTAGAAATAGTAAAGGGCTATTATGAAAGCCTGTTTTCGAGACAGGAGTGTGATAGCGTGAGTGTGAACAGAGCTTTGGGTGCCTTAAAGAAAAAACTAAGCGAGGACGATAAAATGTGGTGTGATTGTGAGTTTACAGAGGGAGAAATCAGAAGTGCTTTAGAGGGGTTAAACAAAAACAAAAGTCCTGGGAGCGATGGCCTAACTGCGGAATTCTACCAAGCTTTCAAAGAGCAGCTGGTGCCCTTGGTGAACAAATTGAGTAAATATATGGAAAAAGTGAAACATATACCAAAAAGTTTAGGGGAAGGGGTGGTTACTATTTTTTACAAAAACAAGGGGGACAATAAAAATCTGGACAACTACAGACCAATCAGCCTACTCAACACAGACTACAAAATCATAGCGAAAACAATAGCCAATAGAATCAGGGAGGTAATAGGAACAATCATAGAACAAACACAATCATACAGTATACCAAACAGAGACATAGCAGACTCAATCATTTCAATAAAACAGACGGTCAGGGATATGGAAGGGGAGGGGGGAATATGGCTAGGGATTGATTTAAATAAAGCTTTTGACAGAGTAGATCACGGGTTCATGGGGAAGGTGTTAGAGAAGTTTGGATTCGGGGAGAGAATGAGAGAATGGATAAATATGTTGTATACAGGAGCGGAAAGCAAGATAAAATGTAACGGGGAACTAACTGATTCTTTTAAAATATCAAGGTCAGTGAGACAAGGATGTCCGATGTCAGCGCTGTTGTACAGCTTGGTAGCAGAGCCGCTGGCAGCACTGATATCGGAAGACGTAAACATAAAAGGTATAGGTAAGGAAAACGTAAAAATAATACAGTATGCAGATGACGTGAATATAATGGTAAAAGGAGAGGAGGATATAGAATTGATATTAAAACATGTACAAACTTATGAAAGAGCATCTGGGGCAAAAGTAAATGAAAATAAGTCAGAAATTATGTTACTAGGTAAGGAATCCAATCTAGTTAATAAGTGGGGATTTAAAACGGTGTGTGAGAGAAGAAAAGTGTTGGGAGTGAATATGGGGAAAAATGAGAATGAATGTGATGATGTAACATGGAAAGAGGTGGTGGGTAAAATTAAAAAAACATTGAATTTGTGGAAAGCGAGGGGTCTATTGTTGAGAGGAAGGGTAGCCGTAACAAATGCTCTCGTGTTGTCCAAAGTGAATCATGCGCTGAGTACTTGTACGCTTCCGGACTGGGCCTTTAAGGAGATTTCAAAGACCATTAGGGACTTTATTTGGAAAAACAAAGCAGCGAGTATAGCTCACAAAACAATAATAGGGGCTAAAGATCAGGGGGGGCTAGCTTTGATTGATTTACTTACAAAAAAAGTAGCACTAAGAGTCAAATTGATAGGCAAATTTATGGACCAGAACCGGAACGTAGTTTGGAAAAACCACTTCAAACAATATCTGTGCAGTTTTGGACTCTACAACGAGGACAACCTGTACCAGATCAATAACCCGGATTCATTTAAACACTTGCCACGGTTTTTCCAGGAAGTACTCAGTGCGTGGTATCAGGTTTCATCCTGGACTGTACCAGAGTGCGGAACGAGAGGGTCAGTGCTACGACTGCCCTTCCTCTCGAGCCCGTATTTTAAAAATGGGGAGAGGGTAATTAAGTGTGAAGCTATGTCGAAAGCGGGATATATTAGAATAAGGGATTTACTGAACTGTGGGGGGGATTTTGATTTACAAATGGTGGTGAGGGGTTTAAAAAATAAAGGGTGTGTGTGCAGAAAGGATGTGATTGAGAGAGTGTTTGCAAATGTAAAATTGTCTTTGTCGAGCGAATGGGAAAAATTAATCAAAGAGAAGGAGGGAGTGATGCAGGACGATGTGGGGGGGATCTCCCTGTGCCTAGGGGAGAAGAAACACAACATTACAGATGTCACTACAAAAATTTGGTATAGGTGCGCAATCACACATAGAATACAGAAACCCACATCCGAAGTAAAATGGACAGACACATACCCGGACATAACAAGCAACATGATATGGAAGAACATTAACATTCCGCATACACCACATGCAATATTTGACCTAGATTTCAAACTGAGGCACAGGAGGATCTTCACCTGCATCGTCCTGCATCAGATCCATAAGGAGAGGTATGAAAGAAAGTGTTGTGTATGTGAAAGTACGGATGAGGATTTAATACATTTGTTTGTTACGTGTGGGGAATTGGTTTATTTTTGGGGAAAAATAAGAGAAATGTTGGGGAAATGCAGTAAGAATGAGTGTTGGAATGAAAGGGGGTGGGAATTGTCGGTGTTGTTGGGGGTGGGAACAAAACAAAAAAATCACAATGTAATGAATATAATTTTGGCTTTTGCAAGAAAAGCGGTTTTTAACAGAAGGAATTATGCACTGTATGAAAGTAAGAAAATGAATGTGTGGAGAATGTTTGTGAATGAATGGAAAGCACATCTTAAATTGTTGTACATAGCGAATGAGAGTGAGTTTGTGAGAATGTTTGTGGAAGGTGCGAATGTGTGTAGAGTAAATGAGGAGGGAATTATGTGGGATGTCTAAATTATTTTGTTTTTGTTTTTTTGGTACGAGGGCTTCTTTTTTGGTCATGGGAAAATGGGTGATTTGATTTGGTGTTTTTTTTTTTCTCAGTGGTTTTTTGAGAATACTGTGGGGTTTTTGTATGTTTTTGTGGTTTGTTTTCAGAGGGGTGTTTGCTTTGGGGGAGGGACTCAGAAGAGTTGTCATGAGTTGGGGGTATCAGGAGTGGTTTGAGTTTTTTTTCCTGATGCTATGTTTTTATTGTTTTTAGGGTGCCGTTTGCGTCAGAGGGGAGGTTTAATTTAGAGGGTGTATGTATTGTAATAGCATTTGTTGTAAATGATGTGAAAGAATTATAAATGTTTTTGTAATTTTGATAATAAAAGATAAAAAAAAAAAACACGGCCTATCTCGTCTGATCTCTTAAGCTAAGCAGTGTCGGGCCTGGTTAGTACTTGGATGGGAGACCGCCTGGGAATACCAGGTGCTGTAAGCTTTTTCATTTTTTTGATCATATGTTTTTTTTTTATCATATAGAGACATATTCACATGTCCAAAAATTCAGCCAGAATCAAGGGCATGACATCTTTAAAAGGCCCCTTTCTGCACACAGTAATGGCTTACAGCCATACCACCCTGAACACGCCCGATCTCGTCCGATCCAGGAAGCTAAGCAGGGTCGGGCCTGGTTAGTACTTGGATGGGAGACCGCCTGGGAATACCAGGTGCTGTAAGCTTTTTCATTTTTTTGATCATATGTTTTTTTTTTATCATATAGAGACATATTCACATGTCCAAAAATTCAGCCAGAATCAAGGGCATGACATCTTTAAAAGGCCCCTGTCTGCACACAATAATGGCTTACGGCCATACCACCCTGAACACGCCCGATCTCGTTCGATCTCGGAAGCTAAGCAGGGTTGGGCCTGGTTAGTACTTGGATGGGAGACCACCTTGGAATACCAGGTGTTGTAAGCGTTTTCATTTATTTGATCATATGTTTTTTTTTATCATATAAAGACATATTCACATGTCCAAAAATTCAGCCAGAATCAAGGGCATGACATCTTTAAAAGGCCCCTTTCTGCACACAATAACGGCTTACGGCCATACCACCCTTAACACGCCCGATCTCGTCCGATCTCGGAAACTAAGTAGGGTCGTGCCTGGTTAGTACTTGGATGGGAGACCGCCTGGAAATACCAGACGCTGTAAGCTTTTTCATTTTTTTTGATCATATGTTTTTTTTATCATATAGAGACATATTCACATGTCCAAAAATTCAGCCAGAATCAAGGGCATGACATCTTTAAAAGGCCCCTCTCTGCACACAATAATGGCTTATGGCCATACCACCCTGAACACGCCTGATCTCGTCCGATCTCGGAAGCTAAGCAGGGTAGGGCCTGGTTAGTACTTGGGTGGGAGACCGCCTGGGAATACCAGGTGCTGTAAGTTTTTTCATTTTTTTGATCATATGTTTTTTTTTTATCATATAGAGACATATTCACATGTCCAAAAATTCAGCCAGAATCAAGGGCATGACATCTTTAAAAGGCCCCTTTCTGCACACAATAATGGCTTACGGCCAAACCACCCTGAACTCGTCCGATCTTGGAAGCTAAGCAGGGTCGGGCCTGGTTAGTACTTGGATGGGAGACCGCCTGGGAATACCAGACGCTGTAAGCTTTTTTTATTTTTTTGATCATATGTTTTTTTTTTATCATAGAGAGACATATTCACATGTCCAAAAATTCAGCCAGAATCAAGGGCATGACATCTTTAAAAGGCCCCTGTCTGCAGACAATAATGGCTTACGGCCATACCACCCTGAACACGCCCGATCTCGTTCGATCTCAGAAGCTAAGCAGGGTCGTGCCTGGTTAGTACTTGGATGGGAGACCGCCTGGGAATACCAGGTGCTGTAAGCTTTTTCATTTTTTTGATCATGTTTTTTTTTATCATATAGAGACATATTCACATGTCAAAAAATTCAGCCAGAATCAAGGGCATGACATCTTTAAAAGGCCCCTCTCTGCACACAATAATGGCTTACGGCCATACCACCCTGAACACGCCTGATCTCGTCCGATCTCGGAAGCTAAGCAGGGTCGGGCCTGGTTAGTACTTGGATGGGAGACCGCCTGGGAATACCAGGTGCTGTAAGCTTTTTCATTTTTTTGATCATATGTTTTTTTTTATCATATAGAGACATATTCACATGTCCAAAAATTCAGCCAGAATCAAGGGCATGATATCTTTAAAAGGCCCCTTTCTGCACACAATAATGCCTTACGTCCATACCACCCTGATCTCGTCCGATCTCAGAAGCTAAGCAGGGTCGGGCCTGGTTAATACTTGGACGGGAGACCGCCTAGGAATACCAGGTGCTGTAAGCTTTTTCATTTTTTTGATCATATGTTTTTTTTAATCATAGAGAGACATATTCACATGTCCAAAAATTCAGCCAGAATCAAGGGCATGACATCTTTAAAAGGCCCCTTTCTGCACACAATAATGCCTTACGGCCATACCACCCTGTACTCGTCCGATCTCGGAAGCTAAGCAGGGTTGGGCCTGGTTAGTACTTGTATGGGAGACCTCCTGGGAATACCAGGTGCTGTAAGCTTTTTCATTTTTTTTGATCATATGTTTTTTTTTGATCATATAGAGACATATTCACATGTCCAAAAATTCAGCCAGAATCAAGGGCATGACATCTTTAAAAGGCCCCTGTCTGCACACAATAATGGCTTACGGCCATACCACCCTGAACACGCCTGATCTAGTCCGATCTCGGAAGCTAAGCAGGGTAGGACCTGGTTAGTACTTGGATGGGAGACCGCCTGGGAATACCAGGTGCTGTGAGTTTTTTCATTTTTTTGATCATATGTTTTTTTTTTATCATATAGAGACATATTCACATGTCCAAAAATTCAGCCAGAATCAAGGGCATGACATCTTTAAAAGGCCCCTTTCTGCACACAATAATGGCTTACGGCCAAACCACCCTGAACTCGTCCGATCTTGGAAGCTAAGCAGGGTCGGGCCTGGTTAGTACTTGGATGGGAGACCGCCTGGGAATACCAGACGCTGTAAGCTTTTTTTATTTTTTTGATCATATGTTTTTTTTTTATCATAGAGAGACATATTCACATGTCCAAAAATTCAGCCAGAATCAAGGGCATGACATCTTTAAAAGGCCCCTGTCTGCAGACAATAATGGCTTACGGCCATACCACCCTGAACACGCCCGATCTCGTTCGATCTCAGAAGCTAAGCAGGGTCGTGCCTGGTTAGTACTTGGATGGGAGACCGCCTGGGAATACCAGGTGCTGTAAGCTTTTTCATTTTTTTGATCATGTTTTTTTTTATCATATAGAGACATATTCACATGTCCAAAAATTCAGCCAGAATCAAGGGCATGACATCTTTAAAAGGCCCCTCTCTGCACACAATAATGGCTTAAGGCCATACCACCCTGAACACGCCTGATCTCGTCCGATCTCGGAAGCTAAGCAGGGTCGGGCCTGGTTAGTACTTGGATGGGAGACCGCCTGGGAATACCAGGTGCTGTAAGCTTTTTCATTTTTTTGATCATATGTTTTTTTTTATCATATAGAGACATATTCACATGTCCAAAAATTCAGCCAGAATAAAGGGCATGATATCTTTAAAAGGCCCCTTTCTGCACACAATAATCCCTTACGTCCATACCACCCTGATCTCGTCCGATCTCAGAAGCTAAGCAGGGTCGGGCCTGGTTAATACTTGGACGGGAGACCGCCTAGGAATACCAGGTGCTGTAAGCTTTTTCATTTTTTTGATCATATGTTTTTTTTAATCATAGAGAGACATATTCACATGTCCAAAAATTCAGCCAGAATCAAGGGCATGACATCTTTAAAAGGCCCCTTTCTGCACACAATAATGCCTTACGTCCATACCACCCTGAACTCGACCGATCTCAGAAGCAAAGCAGGGTCGGGCCTGGTTAATACTTGGATGGGAGACCGCCTAGGAATACCAGGTGCTGTAAGCTTTTTCATTTTTTTGATCATATGTTTTTTTTTATCATAGAGAGACATATTCACATGTCCAAAAATTCAGCCAGAATCAAGGGCATGACATCTTTAAAAGGCCCCTTTCTGCACACAATAACAGCTTACGGCCATACCACCCTTAACACGCCCGATCTCGGAAACTAAGTAGGGTCGTGCCTGGTTAGTACTTGGATGGGAGACCGCCTGGGAATACCAGATGCTGTAAGCTTTTTCATTTTTTTGATCATATGTTTTTTTTGTTTTATCATATAGAGACATATTCACATGTCCAAAAATTTAGCCAGAATCAAGGGCATGACATCTTTAAAAGGCCCCTTTCTGCACACAATAATGGCTTACGGCCATACCACCCTGAACACGCCCGATCTCGTCCGATCTCGGAAGCTATGCAGGATCGGGCCTGGTTAGTACTTGGATGGGAGACCACCTGGGAATACCAGGTGCTGTAAGCTTTTTCATTTTTTTGATCATATGTTTTTTTCTATCATATAGAGACATATTCACATGTCCAAAAATTCAGCCAGAATCAAGGGCATGACATCTTTAAAAGGCCCGTTTCTGCACACAATAATGGCTTACGGCCATACCACCCTGAACACGCCCGATCTCGTCCGATCTTAGAAGCTAAGCAGGGTGGGGCCTGGTTAGTACTTGGATGGGAGACCGCCTGGGAATACCAGGTGCTGTAAGCTTTTTTTATTTTTTTGATCATATGTTTTTTTTTTATCATATAGAGACATATTCACATGTCCAAAAATTCAGCCAGAATCAAGGGCATGACATCTTTAAAAGGCCCCTTTCTGCACACAATAATGGCTTACGGCCATACCACCCTGAACACGCCCGATCACGTCCGATCTCGGAAGCTAAGCAGGGTAGGGCCTGGTTAGTACTTGGATGGGAGACCGCCTGGGAATACCAGGTGCTGTAAGCTTTTTCATTTTTTTTGATCATGTGTTTTTTTTATCATACAGAGACATATTCACATGTCCAAAAATTCAGCCAGAATCAAGGGCATGACATCTTTAAAAGGCCCCTCTCTGCACACAATAATGGCTTACGGCCATACCACCCTGAACACGCCTGATCTCATCCGATCTCGGAAGCTAAGCAGGGTAGGGCCTGGTTAGTACTTGGATGGGAGACCGCCTGGGAATACCAGGTGCTGTAAGTTTTTTCATTTTTTTGATCATATGTTTTTTTTTTATCATATAGAGACATATTCACATGTCCAAAAATTCAGCCAGAATCAAGGGCATAACATCTTTAAAAGGCCCCTGTCTGCACACAATAATGGCTTACGGCCATACCACCCTGAACACGCCCGATCTCGTCCGATCTCGGAAGCTAAGCAGGGTCGGGCCTGGTTAGTACTTGGATGGGAGACCGCCTGGGAATACCAGACGCTGTAAGCTTTTTCATTTTTTTGATCATATGTGTTTTTTTTATCATAAAGAGACATATTCACATGTCCAAAAATTTAGCCAGAATCAAGGGCATGACATCTTTAAAAGGCCCCTTTCTGCACACAATAATGGCTTACGGCCATACCACCCTGAACACGCCCGATCTCGTCCGATCTCGGAAGCTATGCAGGGTCGGGCCTGGTTAGTACTTGGATGGGAGACCGCCTAGGAATACCAGGTGCTGTAAGCTTTTTCATTTTTTTGATCATATATTTTTTTTTAATCATATAGAGACATATTCACATGTCCAAAAATTCAGCCAGAATCAAGGGCATGACATCTTTAAAAGGCCCCTTTCTGCACACAATAATGGCTTACGGCCATACCACCCTGAACATGCCCGATCTCGTCTGATCTCAGAAGCTAAGCAGGGTCGGGTCTGGTTAGTACTTGGATGGGAGACCGCCTGGGAATACCAGGTGCTGTAAGCTTTTTCATTTTGTTTGATCATATGTTTTTTTTTATCATATAGAGACATATTCACATGTCCAAAAATTCAGCCAGAATCAAGGGCATGACATCTTTAAAAGGCCCCTTTCTGCACACAATAATGGCTTACGGCCATACCACCCTGAACACGCCCGATCTCGTCTGATCTCGGAAGCTAAGCAGGGTCGGGCCTGGTTAGTACTTGGATGGGAGACATCCTGGGAATACCAGGTGCTGTAAGCTTTTTCATTTTTTTTGATCATATGTTTTTTTTATCATATAGAGACATATTCACATGTCCAAAAATTCAGCCAGAATCAAGGGCAAGACATCTTTAAAAGGCCCCTCTCTGCACACAATAATGGCTTACAGCCATACCACCCTGAACACGCCTGATCTCGTCCGATCTCGGAAGCTAAGCCGGGTAGGGCCTGGTTAGTACTTGGATGGGAGACCGCCTGGGAATACCAGGTGCTGTAAGTTTTTTCATTTTTTTGATCATATGTTTTTTTTTTATCATATAGAGACATATTCACATGTCCAAAAATTCAGCCAGAATCAAGGGCATGACATCTTTAAAAGGCGCCTTTCTGCATACAATAATGGCTTACGGCCAAACCACCCTGAACACGCCCGATCTCAGAAGCTAAGCAGGGTAGGGCCTGGTTAGTACTTGGATGGGAGACCGCCTGGGAATACCAGGTGCTATAAGCTTTTTCATTTTTTTTGATCATATGTTTTTTTTATCATATAGAGACATATTCACATGTCCAAAAATTCAGCCAGAATCAAGGGCATGACATCTTTAAAAGGCCCCTTTCTTCACACAATAATGACTTATGGCCATACCACCCTGAACATGCCCGATCTCGTCCGATCTCGGAAGCTAAGCAGGGTCGGGCCTGGTTAGTACTTGGATGGGAGACCGCCTGGGAATACCAGGTGCTATAAGCTTTTTCATTTTTTTGATGATATGTTTTTTTTTTTTCATACAGAGACATATTCACATGTCCAAAAATTCAGCCAGAATCAAGGGCATGACATCTTTAAAAGGCCCCTTTCTGCACACAATAATGGCTTATGGCCATACCACCCTGAACACGCCCGATCTCGTCCGATCTCGGAAGCTAAGCAGGGTCGGGCCTGGTTAGTACTTGGATGGGAGACCGCCTGGGAATACCAGGTGCTGTAAGCTTTTTCATTTTTTTGATGATATGTTTTTTTTTATCATATAGAGACATATTCACATGTCCAAAAATTCAGCCAGAATCAAGGGCATGACATCTTTAAAAGGCCCCTGTCTGCACACAATAATGGCTTACGGCCATACCACCCTGAACACGCCCGATCTCGGAAGCTAAGCAAGGTCAGGCCTGGTTAGTACTTGGATGGGAGACCGCCTGGGAATACCAGGTGCTGTAAGCTTTTTCATTTTTTTGATCATATGTTTTTTTTTTATCATATAGAGACATATTCACATGTCCAAAAATTCAGCCAGAATCAAGGGCATGACATCTTTAAAAGGCCCCTTTCTGCACACAATAACAGCTTACGGCCATACCACCCTGAACACGCCCCTTTTGCTGTCAGAGTTTGTGTGGTGCTGAAGGAGAGCTGACGTGTCAGTACTGAGCAGGACAGCTGGACTAATTTGTTTCTTTTTTGGATGCGTTTTGGATTCATTTAAATACCTCAGATTGTGAGTGAATGTCCCCCAGCAGTCACTGACTGTTAGGGGGATCGTTTTTCTTTTCACCTTTTTTTCCTGTTTTTTTTCCACAATTTTGTGAAGAATTTTTGTTTTTTTGTGAATGTTTGCTCGTATGTCGCGAGCAAACTCACACGGACGGATCACAAAGATGACAGGACCACGGACTGGAGAGATGGAAAAAGGAAAAGAGAACGGACAACAACGTGAACAAACAAACATGGCACTGAAACAGAGGAATGGATTAAACGACAACGAGAAGAACGACGGACAAAAAGGACGGATGAAAACGGCAAATGAAACAGGGAACGGAATGGATGACGGAGAGAGAGGAAGAGAGAGGAGCGGCGGGCTGATTGCTCCGCATGCAGAGAATGGGAGAGGTGGCGAGAGAGCAGAAAAAGAGGAAGCAAAAGTGTCTTTTGAGAGAAAACTAACACTAAACATTGAAATGGTGGGAGACAAAGTTCCTCTAAATCACGTCATGAGCAACATAAAAATGATCTGTGGGGGCCTGCTGGCGTGCAGAACCCTGGGACCTGAAAAACTGGAGGTGACGGTGAGCAACATTAAAGGAAAGGAAAGGCTGCTGGATGGATTTAAAATCGGAGAGACCAGAGTCGTGGCGAGAGAACTAAATAATGATGAGCTGGTGGTGTCTTTTTTAAACCTGCCAGCGTATATCACAGATGAAGAAATAGTTTGGAAGCTGACGGGATGGGGAGTGAAACCGACATCACCAATAAAACGCAGAATGTGGCCTGGAACAATGATAGCTGACGGAACGAGGTTTGTCCGGGTCAGATTTAATGACCAGGTACAGTCACTCCCTTACTCCACAAAGTTTAACACTGTGATGGGGAACGAATACTTTAGAGTAATACATGATAGACAACAAAAAGTGTGCAGGATGTGCATCCAGCCGGGACACATCCTGAGAGAGTGTCCAGAATTTATGTGCCACAACTGTGGGGTGCAGGGACACTTTGCGCGAGAGTGCAGCGCGAACAGCACAAAATGCACAAACTGTAAAAAAAGAGAAAATGAATGTGAGTGTGAGAACGGAGAGGAAAGCAAGAACGAGGTGGAGGAGGTGTACGAGGATGAAGACGAGGCGGAGGAGGTGTACGAGGAGGAGGCGGAGGAGAAGGAGGTGATCGGAGCAAGCAGGAAGGAGATCAGAGAAGACGAGAACAGTGACGGAGAAATGGAGCAGAGCGGAGAGAGCGGAGGAGAACGGGCGTCAGAGTGCGAGCTGGAGACGCCGGAGCTGGCTGGAGAGGGAGGACAGCAGAAGCAGCGAAAAACGAGCGAGAGAGGGAAAAAAGGAGACGGAAGGGACGTGGCAGAAGACCCGGGGGTAAGCATGAGCACAGAGGGGAGGGAGATGCCTGAGAGTGGTGTTGGACAGGCGGGAGGGAGAAAAATCACGCTAAATAATACGGGTAAAAGCACCAGTCCCAATGAAACGGACAGCGAAATGGATGTGAGTGAACTGGCGAGTGCGCAAAAAAGACTAAGTCTTGGACAACGAAAAAAGTTGGTGAAAAAATTGAAATGTAAGGACAAATAATGACTGACAATAACCCCTGTAAATCCGTTTTTTTTTGTTTTTATTTTTATGATAATGGCCTTTAATTTATTTTCGATAAACGTGAATGGACTAAGGAACAAAGAAAAAAGACATGCGATTCTTTCCTTGCAGAATGACGTTTTGTGCCTGCAGGAGACCAGGTGGGATGATTCCCTGGTGGAAGACATAAAAAAAGACTTTGTGGGCCATATTTTCTGCTCCAATGGCACGTCGAGGGCGAGAGGAGTGGCGGTTTTAGTCAAAACGGGTCGGGTAACAGGGGTAAATTTGGTTTATGGAGACAAAGAAGGAAGAATAATAGTAATAGACTGTGTGTATGAAACGAAAAATATAAGAATCATAAATATATATGCACCGAATGGAGAAAAAGAAAGGAAAACATTCTTCATTGCAATAAGCAAATGGTGGGAAAGGAATTGTATAATAATCGGTGACTTTAATGTGGCGATGACACCCACCGATGTGTCAAAAAATAATGTGTTTAAGGGGGATGTGAGCAGGGGGACACTTAAAGATATAATGATAACGAAACAATGCATTGATATTTGGAGATTGCTACATCCATGGGAGAGGGTGTTCTCCAGGAGACAAATTGTACTGAATAGATTAAAACAATCTAGAATAGATTATGCTTTGGTGACATGCGAGGTAGTGAGGTGGATTAAAGAAGTTGAATATAAAACTAATATGTGGAGCGATCACGCTGGAATAGAAATCACGTTTAGAAAAGAAACGAATGTACGTAAAGGAGGGATATGGTGCTTTAATGCAAGCTTGCTGGATGATGGAATGTTTGTGAAAAGTATGGAAAGATTGTTGAATGATGTGGGATATGAGTGGAATGAGAGTGAAGATATGAATGTGTGGTGGGATAGTGTAAAAGTCAGAATTAAAAAAAAGTGTATCAATTATAGTAAAGAGAAAAAGTGGAGAGAAAATAGAAAGGAAGAGAATTTGAGAAAACAACTAGGTGAGGAAATAGCATCGCTTGACAGTGTAGATAATGTAGATGTCGAAAAATACATACATTTAAAAGAACAGTTGGGAGTGATTGAACTTAATAAGAGTAGGGGTGCAGCCATTAGGAGTAAAATACAATATATGTATGAGGGGGAGAGGAGTACAGCCTTTTTTTTAGGTCTGGAAAAACAAAAACAAAAAAGAACAGAAATAAACGAATTATTAAATGAAGCAGGTAAAAGTGTGACAGATAAAAAGGGAATTTTAGAAATAGTAAAGGGCTATTATGAAAGCCTGTTTTCGAGACAGGAGTGTGATAGCGTGAGTGTGAACAGAGCTTTGGGTGCCTTAAAGAAAAAACTAAGCGAGGACGATAAAATGTGGTGTGATTGTGAGTTTACAGAGGGAGAAATCAGAAGTGCTTTAGAGGGGTTAAACAAAAACAAAAGTCCTGGGAGCGATGGCCTAACTGCGGAATTCTACCAAGCTTTCAAAGAGCAGCTGGTGCCCTTGGTGAACAAATTGAGTAAATATATGGAAAAAGTGAAACATATACCAAAAAGTTTAGGGGAAGGGGTGGTTACTATTTTTTACAAAAACAAGGGGGACAATAAAAATCTGGACAACTACAGACCAATCAGCCTACTCAACACAGACTACAAAATCATAGCGAAAACAATAGCCAATAGAATCAGGGAGGTAATAGGAACAATCATAGAACAAACACAATCATACAGTATACCAAACAGAGACATAGCAGACTCAATCATTTCAATAAAACAGACGGTCAGGGATATGGAAGGGGAGGGGGGAATATGGCTAGGGATTGATTTAAATAAAGCTTTTGACAGAGTAGATCACGGGTTCATGGGGAAGGTGTTAGAGAAGTTTGGATTCGGGGAGAGAATGAGAGAATGGATAAATATGTTGTATACAGGAGCGGAAAGCAAGATAAAATGTAACGGGGAACTAACTGATTCTTTTAAAATATCAAGGTCAGTGAGACAAGGATGTCCGATGTCAGCGCTGTTGTACAGCTTGGTAGCAGAGCCGCTGGCAGCACTGATATCGGAAGACGTAAACATAAAAGGTATAGGTAAGGAAAACGTAAAAATAATACAGTATGCAGATGACGTGAATATAATGGTAAAAGGAGAGGAGGATATAGAATTGATATTAAAACATGTACAAACTTATGAAAGAGCATCTGGGGCAAAAGTAAATGAAAATAAGTCAGAAATTATGTTACTAGGTAAGGAATCCAATCTAGTTAATAAGTGGGGATTTAAAACGGTGTGTGAGAGAAGAAAAGTGTTGGGAGTGAATATGGGGAAAAATGAGAATGAATGTGATGATGTAACATGGAAAGAGGTGGTGGGTAAAATTAAAAAAACATTGAATTTGTGGAAAGCGAGGGGTCTATTGTTGAGAGGAAGGGTAGCCGTAACAAATGCTCTCGTGTTGTCCAAAGTGAATCATGCGCTGAGTACTTGTACGCTTCCGGACTGGGCCTTTAAGGAGATTTCAAAGACCATTAGGGACTTTATTTGGAAAAACAAAGCAGCGAGTATAGCTCACAAAACAATAATAGGGGCTAAAGATCAGGGGGGGCTAGCTTTGATTGATTTACTTACAAAAAAAGTAGCACTAAGAGTCAAATTGATAGGCAAATTTATGGACCAGAACCGGAACGTAGTTTGGAAAAACCACTTCAAACAATATCTGTGCAGTTTTGGACTCTACAACGAGGACAACCTGTACCAGATCAATAACCCGGATTCATTTAAACACTTGCCACGGTTTTTCCAGGAAGTACTCAGTGCGTGGTATCAGGTTTCATCCTGGACTGTACCAGAGTGCGGAACGAGAGGGTCAGTGCTACGACTGCCCTTCCTCTCGAGCCCGTATTTTAAAAATGGGGAGAGGGTAATTAAGTGTGAAGCTATGTCGAAAGCGGGATATATTAGAATAAGGGATTTACTGAACTGTGGGGGGGATTTTGATTTACAAATGGTGGTGAGGGGTTTAAAAAATAAAGGGTGTGTGTGCAGAAAGGATGTGATTGAGAGAGTGTTTGCAAATGTAAAATTGTCTTTGTCGAGCGAATGGGAAAAATTAATCAAAGAGAAGGAGGGAGTGATGCGGGACGATGTGGGGGGGATCTCCCTGTGCCTAGGGGAGAAGAAACACAACATTACAGATGTCACTACAAAAATTTGGTATAGGTGCGCAATCACACATAGAATACAGAAACCCACATCCGAAGTAAAATGGACAGACACATACCCGGACATAACAAGCAACATGATATGGAAGAACATTAACATTCCGCATACACCACATGCAATATTTGACCTAGATTTCAAACTGAGGCACAGGAGGATCTTCACCTGCATCGTCCTGCATCAGATCCATAAGGAGAGGTATGAAAGAAAGTGTTGTGTATGTGAAAGTACGGATGAGGATTTAATACATTTGTTTGTTACGTGTGGGGAATTGGTTTATTTTTGGGGAAAAATAAGAGAAATGTTGGGGAAATGCAGTAAGAATGAGTGTTGGAATGAAAGGGGGTGGGAATTGTCGGTGTTGTTGGGGGTGGGAACAAAACAAAAAAATCACAATGTAATGAATATAATTTTGGCTTTTGCAAGAAAAGCGGTTTTTAACAGAAGGAATTATGCACTCTATGAAAGTAAGAAAATGAATGTGTGGAGAATGTTTGTGAATGAATGGAAAGCACATCTTAAATTGTTGTACATAGCGAATGAGAGTGAGTTTGTGAGAATGTTTGTGGAAGGTGCGAATGTGTGTAGAGTAAATGAGGAGGGAATTATGTGGGATGTCTAAATTATTTTGTTTTTGTTTTTTTGGTACGAGGGCTTCTTTTTTGGTCATGGGGAAAATGGGTGATTTGATTTGGTGGTTTTTTTTTCTCAGTGGTTTTTTGAGAATACTGTGGGGTTTTTGTATGTTTTTGTGGTTTGTTTTCAGAGGGGTGTTTGCTTTGGGGGAGGGACTCAGAAGAGTTGTCATGAGTTGGGGGTATCAGGGGTGGTTTGAGTTTTTTTTCCTGATGCTATGTTTTTATTGTTTTTAGGGTGCCGTTTGCGTCAGAGGGGAGGTTTAATTTAGAGGGTGTATGTATTGTAATAGCATTTGTTGTAAATGATGTGAAAGAATTATAAATGTTTTTGTAATTTTGATAATAAAAGATTAAAAAAAAAAAAAAACCACGCCTGATCTCGTCCGATCTCGGAAGCTAAGCAAGGTCAGGCCTGGTTAGTACTTGGATGGGAGACCGCCTGGGAATACCAGGTGCTGTAAGCTTTTTCATTTTTTTGATCATATGTTTTTTTTTTTTCATATAGAGACATATTCACATGTCCAAAAATTCAGCCAGAATCAAGGGCATGACATCTTTAAAAGGCCCCTTTCTGCACACAATAATGACTTATGGCCATACCACCCTGAACACGCCCGATCTCGTCCGATCTCAAAAGCTAAGCAGGGTCGGGCCTGGTTAGTACTTGGATGGGAGACCGCCTGGGAATACCAGGTGCTATAAGCTTTTTCATTTTTTTGATCATATGTTTTTTTTTTTTCATATAGAGACATATTCACATGTCCAAAAATTCAGCCAGAATCAAGGGCATGACATCTTTAAAAGGCCCCTTTCTGCACACAATAATGGCTTATGGCCATACCACCCTGAACACGCCCGATCTCGTCCGATCTCGGAAGCTAAGCAGGGTCGGGCCTGGTTAGTACTTGGGTGGGAGACCGCCTGGGAATACCAGGTGCTGTAAGCTTTTTCATTTTTTTGATGATATGTTTTTTTTTATCATATAGAGACATATTCACATGTCCAAAAATTCAGCCAGAATCAAGGGCATGACATCTTTAAAAGTCCCCTTTCTGCACACAATAATGACTTATGGCCATACCACCCTGAACACGCCCGATCTCGTCCGATCTCGGAAGCTAAGCAAGGTCGGGCCTGGTTAGTACTTGGATGGTAGACCGCCTGGGAATACCAGGTGCTGTAAGCTTTTTCATTTTTTTGATCATATGTTTTTTTTTTATCATATAGAGACATATTCACATGTCCACAAATTCAGCCAGAATCAAGGGCATGACATCTTTAAAAGGCCCCTTTCTGCACACAATAACGGCTTACGGCCATACCACCCTTAACACGCCCGATCTCGTCCGATCTCGGAAACTAAGTAGGGTCGTGCCTGGTTAGTACTTGGATGGGAGACCGCCTGGGAATACCAGATGCTGTAAAAGCTTTTTCATTTTTTTTGATCATATGTTTTTTTTATCATATAGAGACATATTCACATGTCCAAAAATTCAGCCAGAATCAAGGGCATGACATCTTTAAAAGGCCCCTGTCTGCACACAATAATGGCTTACGGCCATACCACCCTGAACACGCCCGATCTCGTCTGATCTCAGAAGCTAAGCAGGGTCGGGCCTGGTTAGTACTTGGATGGGAGACCGCCTGGGAATACCAGGTGCTGTAAGCTTTTTCATTTTGTTTGATCATATGTTTTTTTTTATCATATAGAGACATATTCACATGTCCAAAAATTCAGCGAGAATCGAGGGCATGACATCTTTAAAAGGCCCCTTTCTGCACACAATAATGGCTTACAGCCATACCACCCTGAACACGCCCGATCTCGTCTGATCTCGGAAGCTAAGCAGGGTCGGGCCTGGTTAGTACTTGGATGGGAGACCTCCTGGGAATACCAGGTGCTGTAAGCTTTTTCATATGTTTTTTTTAACATATAGAGACATATTCACATGTCCAAAAATTCATCCAGAATCAAGGGCATGACATCTTTAAAAGGCCCCTGTCTGCACACAATAATGGCTTACGGCCATACCACCCTGAACACGCCCGATCTCGGAAACTAAGCAAGGTCAGGCCTGGTTAGTACTTAGATGGGAGACCGCCTGGGAATACCAGGTGCTGTAAGCTTTTTCATTTTTTTGATCATATGTTTTTTTTTATCATATAGAGACATATTCACATGTCCAAAAATTCAGCCAGAATCAAGGGCATGACATCTTTAAAAGGCCCCTTTCTGCACACAATAATGGCTTACGGCCATACAACCCTGAACTCGTCCAATCTCAGAAGGTAAGCAGGGTCGGGCCAGGTTAGTACTTGGATGGGAGACAGCCTGGGAATACCAGGTGCTGTAAGCTTCTTCATTTTTTTGATCATATGTTTTTTTTTTTATCATATAGAGACATATTCACATGTCCAAAAATTCAGCCAGAATCAAGGGCATGACATCTTTAAAAGGCCCCTTTCTGCCCACAATAATGGCTTACGGCCATACCACCCTGAACTCGTCAGATCTTGGAAGCTAAGCAGGGTTGGGCCTGGTTAGTACTTGGATGGGAGACCGCCTGGGAATACCAGGTGCTGTAAGCTTTTTCATTTTTTTGATCATATGTTTTTTTTTTTATCATATAGAGACATATTCACATGTCCAAAAATTCAGCCAGAATCAAGGGCATGACATCTTTAAAAGGCCCCTGTCTGCACACAATAATGGCTTACGGCCATACCACCCTGAACACGCCCGATCTCTTCCGATCTCGGAAGCTAAGCAAGGTCAGGCCTGGTTAGTACTTGGATGGGAGACCGCCTGGGAATACCAGGTGCTGTAAGCTTTTTCATTTTTTTGATCATATGTTTTTTTTTTATCATATAGAGACATATTCACATGTCCAAAAATTCAGCCAGAATCAAGGGAATGACATCTTTAAGGCCCATTTCTGCACACAATTATGGCTTATGGCCATACCACCCTGAACTCGTCCGATCTCGGAAGCTAAGCATGGTCGGGCCTGGTTAGTACTTGGATGGGAGACCGCCTGGGAATACCAGGTGCTGTAAGCTTTTTCATTTTGTTTGATCATATGTTTTTTTTTATCATATAGAGACATATTCACATGTCCAAAAATTCAGCCAGAATCAAGGGCATGACATCTTTAAAAGGCCCCTTTCTGCACACAATAATGGCTTAAGGACATACCACCCTGAACTTGTCCGATCTCGGAAGCTAAGCAGCGTCTGGCCTGGTTAGTACTTGGATGGGAGACCGCCTGGGAATACCAGGTGCTGTAAGCTTTTTCATTTTTTTTGATCATATGTTCTTTTTTTATCATATAGAGACATATTCACATGTCCAAAAATTCAGCCAGAATCAAGGGCATGAGATCTTTAAAAGGCCCCTGTCTGCACACAATAACAGCTTACGGCCATACCACCCTGAACACGCCTGATCTCGTCTGATCTCGGAAGCTAAGCAGGGTAGGGCCTGGTTAGTACTTGGATGGGAGACCGCCTGGGAATACCAGCTGCTGTAAGCTTTTTCATTTTTTTGATCATATGTTTTTTTTTTATCATATAGAGACATATTCACATGTCCAAAAATTCAGCCAGAATCAAGGGCATAACATCTTTAAAAGGCCCCTGTCTGCACACAATAATGGCTTACGGCCATACCACCCTTAACACGCCCGATCTCGTCCCATCTCGGAAGCTAAGCAGGGTCAACTTTTATCAATCAATCAATCAACTTTTATTTGTATAGCGTCAACTCATAACAAGTGTTATCTCGAGACACTTTACAAGAAGCAGGTAAAATACCTTACTCATTGTCTTTTAACATTACAAAAGAGCAGGTAAAAGACCTTACTCATTGTTATGTTACAAAAAGCAGGTAAAGGACCTTACTTATTGCTATGTTACAAAGATCCGGCCTATCCATCATGAGCACTTTAGCAAAGCAGCAAAAGTTACAGTGGTAAGAAAAAACTGCCTTATTAAAAGGCAGAAATCTTCGGCCGGATCCCCGGCTCATGACGAAACAGTCTTCACAGGCCTAGACTGCGCCGGGCTTGGAAAGGGATAGGGGGAGAGATGGGATAAGATGCAGGAAGAGGGATAGAGAGCAAGGGGGTGGGGGGAGGTAGACCGTCCATCAGCAATCCGGTGGGGAGGGGAGGGGGTGTGGGGGGTTGTTCTGGCAGGCCGCCAACCCACGATCCGGTGGGGAGGGGGTAGTGGTGGGGTGGGGGTTGTTCTGGCAAGCCGTCAACCGATGATCTTGAGGAGCCTAGGGGAGCTCAAGAGCTCCCAGGAAAGTAGGTGGTTAGTGACTGAGATTTATAGATAGATACATGCAGTAATATGATGTACTGTATATGCATAGAGAGAGAGAGAGAGAGAGAGAGAGAGAGAGGAGCTCAAGGTGCCAGTTCCCCCGGTAGTCTAAGCCTATAGCAGCATAACTAAGAGCTGGTCTACACCAGCACCAGCCCTAACTATAAGATTTATCAAAAAGGAAAGTTTTAAGTCTAATCTTAAAAATACAGACTGTGTCTGCCTCCCGGACCCCGGCTGGAAGGCGGTTCCAGAGGAGAGGAGCCCGATAACTGAAGGCTTTACCCCCCATAGTACACTTGGAGACTGTAGGTACCACCAGCAGGCCTGCACTCCGGGACCGCAACGCTCTCAAGGGACAGTACGGCACTAGTAGCTCCTTAAGATAAGATGGTGCCTGGCCATTTAGAGCTTTGTAGGTGAGAAGAAGGATCTTGAATTCTATTCTAGACTGTATAGGGAGCCAGTGCAGAGAAGCCAGGACAGGAGTAATGTGGTCCCATTTCCTGGTTCTGGTCAGTACACGAGCTGCAGCATTCTGGACCCGTTGAAGAGTCTTTAGAGATTTGCCAGAGCACCCTGACAAAAGAGAGTTACAATAATCCAGTCTGGAGGTAACAAATGCATGAACTAGTTTTTCTGCATCACTTTGCGACAGGATATTCCTGATCTTGGATATATTACGAAGGTGAAAGTAGGCTGTTCTTGAAACTTGACTGATGTGAGAGCTAAAAGACATATCTTGATCAGAAATAACTCCGAGATTCCTAACAGTGGTGCTAGATGCCAGGCTGATGTCATTAAGGACAGTCACATCACTAGAAAAAGTCTCTCTGAGGTTCTTAGGGCCTAGCACAATAACTTCAGTCTTGTCTGAGTTAAGTAGCAAAAAATTTCTGGTCATCCAGGTCCTAACGTCCTTAAGGCATGTTTCTAGCTGACATAACTGACTGGTACCATCGGGCTTCATTGATACATAAAGCTGAGTATCATCTGCATAACAATGAAACTGTATGGAGTGTTTCCTCATAATATTTCCCAGAGGAAGCATATATAATGTAAAAAGAATTGGTCCAAGCACTGAACCTTGTGGGACTCCATGGCAAACTTTAGTGTGCATAGAGGACTCATCATTAACATGTACAAACTGAGATCGGTCTGATGAGTAGGATTCAAACCAACTTAAAGCAGTCCCTGTAATTCCAAGCAAATGCTCCAGTCTGTACAACAGGATCCGATGGTCAATGGTGTCAAAAGCAGCACTAAGATCTAACAAGACGAGCACAGACAGAAGTCCCCTGTCTGAGGCTAGAAGTAGATCGTTTGTAACTCTAACTAGTGCAGTCTCAGTGCTATGGTGGACTCTAAATCCTGACTGGAACTCTTCAAATAAACTGTTGTCATGGAGAAAGTCACACAGCTGTTTAGCTACCACCTTCTCCAGGATCTTCGAGATAAAAGGAAGGTTGGATATAGGTCTGTAGTTAGCCAGAGTTCCTGAGTCCAGAGTAGGCTTTTTAAGTAGAGGTTTGATTACCGCTACTTTAAATGTCTGTGGTACATAGCCTGCCAGTAAAGACATATTGATCATATCTAATATGGAGTTGCTAACTAAGGGAAAGACTTCCTTAAACAGCTTGGTTGGGATTGGGTCCAAAATACAGGTTGACGGTTTCGATGCAGAAAAAATGGAATGTAGCTCTGAAAGGTCGATTGGAGAAAAACAGTCGAGACTAATATCTGGTCCTGGAACTGTCTCTGCCGCAACAGACGTATCTGCACCAGGTAAGGGCAGGAGGTTACCAATTTTGTCTCTGATGTCTAGAACTTTGTTGTTGAAAAAGCTAAGGAAATCATTACTGCTGAGGGCTAGAGGAATACAAGGCTCAATGGAGCCATGACTCTCTGTCAGCCTGGCTACAGTGCTGAAAAGGTATCTAGGATTGCCTTTGTTTTCCTCGATTAGAGAGGAGTAGTAGGCAGCTCGGGCGTGACGTAGAGCCTTCATATATCTTCTATGACTATCCTGCCAGAAAAAACGAGATTCTACCGTTTTGGTCGAACGCCATATTCTTTCAAAATTCCGTGATGATTGTTTCAGAGTACGGGTTTCTGAGTTGAACCATGGAGCCACTCTCCGCCGCTTGACAACCTTCTGTTTCAGGGGAGCAATCGAATCCAGAGTAACTCTCAGCGAATCCACTGCACTATCAACAAACTGATCTAGCTGAGAGGGACTAAAGCTATCGTAAGAGTTTCCAACTGGGTTGAAACACGGTACTGAATCAAAAACAGCTGAAATAGCTTCCTTAAATCTAGCCACAGCACTATCCGACAAACTTCTAGAAAGCACACCTCTTCCAGGCAGAGGTAATTCTAGTAGGACAAAATCAAATGTAATAAAAAAATGGTCTGATAGCAGAGGATTTTCTAGGAAAACTGTAAGGTTATGGATTTCAATTCCATAAGCTAAAACAAGATCCAGGGTGTGGTTAAAATGATGAGTAGGTTCGTTTACACCCTGGGTGAAACCAATAGAGTCTAATAGTGACATGAAAGCTGTGCTCAGGCTATCATTTTCAACATCCACATGGATATTGAAGTCACCTACAACAATTATTCTATCACTGCTAAGGACTAAGTCTGATAAAAATTCTGCAAACTCAGATAAAAACTCAGAATATGGGCCAGGAGGGCGGTAAACTACAGCAACTAGAACTGGCTGAAAGGTTCTTGAGACTGGATGTGGAAGACTAAGAACAAGGCTTTCAAAAGAAGAAAAATTCAGCTTTGGTCGAGGGTTAACTAAAAGACTGGAATTAAAAATAGCTGCTACTCCACCACCTCGTCCGGTGTCTCGAGGTATATGAGTATTAAAATGACTGGGAGGAGTGGATTCATTCAAACTAACATATTCATCTCGACACAGCCAGGTTTCAGTCAAAAAAAGTAAATCAATGTGCTGATCTGATATCAGATCACTCACTAAAAGAGACTTGGATGCTAAGGACCTAATGTTCAAAAGTCCGCAGTGAATCCTCCGATCTTGTAGCAAAATCGTATTCGTAGTTTTGATTCTAATCAGATTCTGATGATTCACGCCGTTTGGATGACTTATAAAAAC